>NC_067491.1:17394621-17694621 GCF_947179515.1 Apodemus sylvaticus
ACAACTACTATCACCACCACCATCATCATCATCATCACCATAACTACCAGCACCACTACCACCACCATTACCACCTCTTAAAACACAGCCATTACCAACATAGTCATCATCACGATCTCCTCTCAGACTCCCACCACCATTACACTGCCACCATACCCCCACCACACACCAGCATTACTGTCTTAGTCATGGTTCTGTTGCTGGGACAAAACACTATGACCAAAAGCCAGGTGGGGAGGACAGGGTTTATTTGTCTTCTACATCATAGTCCATCACGGAAGGAAGTCAGCACAGGAACTCAAGCAGGGCAGGAACCTGGGGGCAGGAGCTGATGCAGAGGTCATGGAGAAAGGGGCGCCCCTTACTGGCTTGCTCATCCTGCTCTCATATAGAACCCAGGACCACCAGCCCAGGGATGGCACCGCCCACAGTGAAGTGGGTCTTCTCCCATTGATCACTAATTAAGAAAACACTTTACAGCTGGATCTCAACATTCTCTCAATTAAGGCTCCCAATCCTTTCAGATAACTCTTGTTTGTGTGTCGAGTTGACATGAGTCTAGACAGCACAGACACCCCCATTATCACCACCGGGACTATCAACCACCATCCCATACCACAGTTCCACCATTACCAGCACACCATCACCAGGGCTAGGCAAACCACCACTGTGTTCTCACCAACACGAATCTTCAGCGATGAGTTCAAGTTTTATGTCTTCCCAACTCCTGACTTTGTATCCTTTTAGTCATCAAACATTTAGAGAAGTGTCTCCTTTAACTCAGATGCTGATCTGGAGTCTATGGTATTAAAGAGGCAGCGAAACTCCATGCCCTTACAATGTTCACACAGCCAGCCAGGGAACAGAACACAAGGCCTGGAGGCCCCAAAGGGAAGGGTTTCGTGTTGGGAGCTACCTCTTCTAAATGGTTCCCGTTTGGGAAAACAGGTCTCTTTACACGGTGCTCATAGAAGCATAGAATGGAGTCACCGCAGGGCAAAGTATCTTCCAGAACTTAAGTTAGCGTGTCTGCATCCACAATCTGCCCCTGGGATACTCAGGATGTCTTCCTACAGGTGTATAAGGTACATACAAGAATATTAATTGTTATATTATTTTTGAGCAACTCACTAGGAAAGCAAATTGGTCAGTATGAGGAGTCTTAAACAATGTTATACAACTATTAGGAACAACAAGTTAGAGACACACAGGCAGCGATATAGAATCTAGCAACATGTGCCACACTAATGCTTAGTGGGGAAAGCAGAAAGCAGAGTAAGATATTCTGCCTGACTGTTTACAAACGTGGAAACGCACAAAATGCTATGTGTTTTGCCAAAAACACCTCACATAGAAAGACCCACAACTCAACATATCAAAATGGTGACCTAGGGTAAAATGAGGATGGAGTGGTGGTAGGAATAAATACAAATAATTTATCCAACACATTATTTTTTTGAGTTAAATTGCAAACACCAATGATGTCACCAAAAAGAAAATTCAAAAATGTTGCAGGAAATTTCCTATCCAATCACACTGGGACAGTGGAAGGCCTGTGATTGGACAGGAAAGGGGAGGCGGAGCTTGGAGTTGGGAAGAGAGACAGAGGTCGCAGGCAGGGAGGAAGACATAAATGGCGCCTGACATAAATTTATCAAAAGGTTAGAAATATTGGGATAAGGTTTTTATCTTTGTCAGTTGGCTCTAAGATTACTGTATTGACATCTGTAATTGTGTTTATAATATACATAAATCTAATTGACTAAATAATTAAGATTAAGAGTCCTGTGCTTTACCGGGTTATCGGGTGATGAGCTGACAGACTGTGGGATGGGTGTATGGGGCAGTGCGTGGAAGCGAGAGGAATTCAAGGTCCCCTGGCCCGCAAGAGGGACTGCTGAGTGAGATAACCCAGAGGAGGCCCTATGGCCCGGCAGGGTCAAAGAGTTTGCAGGCCTAGAGACCAGCAGCTCCAGAGAGTTGGCGGTGGAGATGGAAGGGAGTTCTGTGGCTCTCCACTGTCAGGACAGCAGATCGCAGAAGCGCGCGCGATCCGGTGCCGCAGAGAGTTGGTAGGGCTTTCTTTTTTAATATTTCCCGCAACACAAAAACAAGAAAACAATCAAAACAAAACAAAACAAAACTACCACCAATAAAAAAATCCCAAATCCATATTCCAGATCCTGTCTCCCGTTTATAACACTACCTGCCAAGCTTGTCTGTCTGTGTAGCCATGTCCTGGTTGCGTGGCTTGCACAGGTGTTTTTTGGAATATCAGAAGCTTGTTTTGCCCCCCATGATGACAACCCCCCTGCATTCCCCATGGCAGCTGTCTGCAGACTCTGAGTGTCCGGTGTCTGTTCCTACCCAGTTTACTGGGGAATTCAGCACGGGTGTCGTCTCTGTCGGCCTGCTGACTCCCAGAAGGCCATCAGTTCTTAGGAAAGATTTATTTCTGCCACACTGCGAAGGCACAAATCTCACCTGCTCAGTGATGCGAATGGGGGCATCTGGGGCCGGCCCTGGTGCGCCAGTCATGCAGAGAGGACCATGTGACTCCTGCTTTTAGTCCTCATCAGTGTAGCTGTGGCCTTTGGCTGTCTGTGTGGGCCTCACGCATTTTCGTCATCCCCACTGTTGACACTGTTACAGGCCTTCAACCGCTGAGACAGTTTCCAGACCTTTGGCTCTCCAGGCCATAACCCATCACAGAGAAGCCACAACACTGTGGTGCGGTTATTGGGCTCTTGTTAAAGTGCTATACTCAATCAACTTCCTGAGTGGGGGTTGAAGTGTCCAGTGTAAATTGGTGGGGTGACCACGGCCCAAGAGGCATCCAGAATATATTTTGGGAACTGTATGTTCTGAAAGGCAGTACAGCCTGGGAAAGCCAGGAGGAGGAAACGGTGGGGGCGGGATGAGATGGAGCGGACTGGAGCATTCCAACTTGAGACAGAGGTTGAGCTTGCCACAAGCCAAGATCTTCTGTCAGTCTATGCTTGCAGCAGGCAGCACGATTTCACTTTTGATTCTTTATATACTATATATACTTTATTATCTTATACCCAAAGGAGTATGTAGGCAGGCCTGAAAAATATTCTGATACAATTTACAAAGAAAATGCCAAACCACTTCACATTGAGGTCCACTCTCAGACCACCCTGTCCAAATGCCTTGAGATGAAATTTTACCACAGATTTTATTGGTGATAGAGACTTATATGAATTTTAATGGTAAACACATAGACTTATTAGATTTAAACTGATCTAATAAGTTACAAAATGTTGTAAAATTCCTTTGCCACCTCTTTGTAAGTGTATATTTCCAGAAGAAACATATGTGTGGATGTATGTATATTAGAGGTCAGAGAAGGATTTAAAAGCCTCAAAAAGGTACAATTGGTTTGAAATTTTCAATCATTGAGAAGCTTCTGCTAATAGAAATTCACACACACACACACACACACACACACACCTTCTATAAATAGAATCAGAGGACAGAGATATTTTTCTCCACTTAGCAGAGTAGAAGTATTTGTTCATATCCATGAATACAGGACCACTTCATCCTACATGACAGCCTTGAGGTTTTTGCTATGTAGAGCACTCTATCTATTTATCAGAATTCCTGTGGCTAATTATTTAAATCAGTTCTGATTTTATAGTAATTATCATCCTTTTCATTCCTTTTAGTCTGTTTTTCTATTTGCTTGGGGGAAGTCCTTTCACTTAGCAAGAAATTTTAAAAAGCTCTTTCTACAATTTTTCATATTTCTTTTTGGTCACATCAGCGTACACTTCCATTATAAATGTTCATCAGCCCAAGAGAGGGCCTTTTATGCCTGGTGCTGGTGCTCTTGTTAGATAGTCTTTAGCTCTTGGAGAGAGTCTTGTCAGCACAGATGGGAAAGTTTAACTTAAACTCCATATGTATATTTATACACTGAGTCATGTGTATTATATGTATATTTTATAGTTAATAGTATGGTTTCTTATGACTACTTCAGAGATCATTATTGGCTATTGCCAGTGCCCTGAGTTATCCCCAGGGGTGGAAAATACCTCTGAAGACATCATGTACTTTAGAAACAAGGCCCAGAGGCTCCTGAGATAGAATTAATCTCCTCCATGTGGATTAGAAGGCACCATTAGCATTAATTAATACAGTACCAGAAGGTGCCATACAAGCTTCCAAAGCAGGGAAGCACCGGTCCTACCCATGTATGACATCTATGGACCAGCAATGACCGTGATTGCAGGACGACCCCAAGGATGTAATAGTGGCACTCTTGTCTTAGCTGTCACCAATAGCTCTATAATCAGACTTAAGACCCACTCACTCAAAAAGAAGGGAGGGAATCTTACCTGGTTCTGCAAACCTAGCCAACTGGCCAGGGCTAGTGGACTCACTGTCCTTAGAGAAGAACCTACAACCGACATTTTACTGAACCTGCATAGTCCCTAAGGATTCCAAACTTTTGTCTTTATACCCACTGCTAAATGTAGTCCTTACCCCTCATTAAGGGAATGTCTCTTTGCAACAAAAAGAGACCATTACAGAAACCACTACCAACCAAAATGCTGAGTCGTCGTGTCCTACTCCGGGAGACATATCTGCAAAGCAACTCCTGCCCCAAGTCTCAGGGAATGTTCTGGAATAGAAAAAAAAATATATATATATGTATGTATATGTATATGTATATGTATAGGTATAGGTATAGGAATATGTATGTGTATATGTATGTGTATATGTGTGTATATGTGTGTATATGTATATATGTATATACATAACACATACATATATGCATATGCACACATACATATATATATGTATGTATATATTTCAATATATTCTATTCGTATATATTCGATACATTCTTTATACATAATATATATTCTCTATATATTCTCTATCATATATATCACATATATACCATATATATATCATATGTATGATAAATTTTTTCTTATATGTTGGTATATACAATTAGTGAAAACAGAGCCCATGGACTTGAAAGAGACCATGGGAGGTTTTGGAGGGAGGAGGGGGTAGTGAGGAACGATGTAATTACATTATAATATCAAAAAATTAAAACTAATTTAAAACAGCTGTCTGGACAATCATGCCATCAAACTGTCTCTGGTCAATGTGAGTCTTGGTCCCTGCCCTCTGACACAGGTCTCTTTGCTGGAGTCTGTCCCCAGTGGCATGGTCTTTCTCACATTAAGGAGACAGGCAAAGCTCTGGGTTCCCATTCAGTGGCAACTCAACATTTCCCTTAAACTGACGAATGTTTATTCCGGTCTACAAGCTGACTACAATTCCCTTTAGATGTGTGCCTGGAATTCTGGTTTGACTGGCAGGGGGAGACGGATTCATTTCCAACTGAGTAAGGAACGTACGTGGTCAGGGGCAGCCTCCACTGGAAAATCCTGGTCAGACCGCCACCAACTGGCATCCACGTCACCGACTACTCTGACTTATCTTAGAATTCCAGCTACACAAGCCTGTCTGTATTCCTCCTTGAAATCTGTTTAATCATCCTATTTTCTTTGCATCTAAAGTTTTTTGTTAACAATTTGTCCCTCTTATACTTAACAGTATTAAAATTTTTGCTTCATCATTTGCCCACTAAAGTAGTTTTACAGAAATTATGAAAATTCCCTAGGAATAATGATATCATAATTTTGGATTTTTTTTCATTTTTAATAACCTAGCTGTTACTGCCTTAAACGCCTGCTTACATTTACACGTATAAAGCTTAAATGGGTTTTTCTGTTCAGAATCCTGTGTCCTCTAGAGAGTTAGTCTTCTATCCCTTGTTCTTTTCGAAGTGTGGAGATGCAGAGCTCCTAGCTTCGGTCCCTTTATCGGTTTGCTTTTGGCCTTTTGTCGGCCAAGCGTGAAGCTTGGTCTAGCGTGGACTGAGCTTGCCCTTTAAGGAGAGTTCGACACAGGGGTCCTCAACCTTCCTAACGCTGTGACCCTTTAATACAGTTCCTCATGCTGTGGTGACCTCCAACCATGACATTACTTTGTTGCTACTTCATAACTGTAATTTTCTACTGTTATGAATCGTAACGTAAATATCTGATATGCAGGTTGTCTGATACGTGACCCCTATGGGGTCAACACACACAGGTTCTGGGAGAGATGCTTGGTCCTCATGATAGGTGTGACTGCTTTGCCTGATTTTCCAGGGAAAAGGACATTGCAGGCGCTACTCAACCCCTGTCTTTATTTTATAGATTTTTTTTTCCTAAAGCTAAAGCTGGTGGATAGGCCTTAGCTCACCTTACTGTTTTTCTAGATGAAGTTTGCTAGATGCCATTAGGGTCTGAGTCACAGACCATGGCTGCCCCACTGAGCAGAGAGCACAAGGGAAGGCAGTGGCTGCCAGCCAGGGGTAAATCAGATCTAGGATTTCAGGCCAGGGTGACACGGGCTAAGAGCACAGGCTTCCTAAATAAACAAAACACATCCAAAACCCCAGGCAGCTTAGCCATGCTCTAACCTCAGCCCTATTATTTTTCTTTTCTAAACCTCATTTTGGCATCCCTTGAAATGTTAGATGAGCTAACATGTAACACAGTTCTTAGTGTAGTACTTGTTGAGTACACTGCTCAAAAACCAGAGTGGCTACTGTGATTGAGGGAGACTTGGGGGCCAGCTTTTCTTCTCTGACATCATTTAATCTACTGAACTTCAACGTGTTAGGCAAACTGTAGACTACAAAGCAAATACAGGCCTGTGCCTGTGAGCCGAGAATAGATTTTACATTTATGAGTGGTTGCAGGGTGACCAAAAGAAGGCTGTTTTGTGACATACGCAAATGACAGGAAATTCAAACTTCGGTGTCCAGAAATAACATTCTATTGGAACCCAGCCACACCCGTCAGCCTCTCTCTGACTACGGCTCTTGCTGTGTCACAGACGCAAGAGGAAATTGCAGAAGCAGTGAACAGATGGCCTGGCCAGCAGATACCTTACCTGGCCTTTACCTAAAGTATGCAGAACTCTGCCTTAGAGAGTCCTCAGGCACGGAGCAAAGGCGAGATGTCACTTCTCTTCACAGGACCAGGGAGGAGGGTTCAGCGCTCTGTCCCCTGGCACAGGCTTTGTGTGGCTTTTGCTAATGGGACCATTTGTCTAAGCTGTCTCCTCATCCTCTGTGGGCCATCTTGTCAAAAGTGTAGTAGTTAATGCTTAAGAGTCAGAATCATGGAAGGAGACGGCCAGTATTTCACATCAGCTGATTTTTGTGTTTGAATACTTCCACCGAGGTTGACCCGACGTTTACCAATTTTCATGCCAATTGGCTTAAAAAAAAAAAATCCTTATGACTTTGAATCTTGCGTGAGGTAACCAGACCCACCGGGCTTGGCCCCTGCTCCCAGCCTTGCTGCTGCGCTGGTGCCTGCATTCAATGCACAAGGAAGTGGTGATTACTTGAGGGAGGGGGTATTGATTTACTCTTCAGTCGGAGGCTTAGCTCGGAATGTGTGATTTCAAAATATTCACCACACACGAGGGATTCGACACAGAGGAGAGCAGACACCAGAGTCAGAAACCACCAGGAACAAAGAAGAAGTCTGAGGCCTGGCGAAAGAGTTGACACATGCAGTGCTTTGATTTAACAGCCTGCTGAGTGTCACAGGATTTGTCTGTTTTACCCACAATCCTCTGACACTAGCTCTTGTCTGAGCATAGCTGAAGAAGTGAGAAATAGAGGGGCTCTAAGGAGAGTGTCTAGCCAAGGAAAACAACGGTTAATGCAAAGGACCTGGGGTGACTGTCTCTTAATTTCCTCCCTTCTCTGGGTTTCCCACGGGGGGGGGGGGTCAATCTTTCTTCTCAGGCTTTATCTTTGGGAAGAGTTGAGTGTTCTTTCTGCATATTAGACTCCACCCCAGAGACTAGGGCTACTGCATTCCTCTTTCTAGCGCCAATGTTTAACACAAAGCTGGTCACAAAGCAAGCTTATAACAAACAGTGCTCACCGCACTGCTGTCTCACAGGCAATTTTAGGGACCCCCAAGAGAGATCCATCCATGACGTAAGCCCTTCCACTGTCTGCAAAGTGCACTTTCCTTCTATATGAAGACCACGCCTTTTGCCTATCAGTCCTTCAGTGTGCGCGCTGAGTTCTCCTCTTCCGACGTGCCAGGGGAAATCTGAAAGATAAACCAAAGAAGCACCACAAGAGGTTCAAACAAGCATCCGAGTGCATGGAGCACAGAGTGGGAGCACCGCAAAAGCCCACCTTCAGCTGGGGGTGGGGCGGTGGTGTACCGGGAGTCTGAAGAGACAGGCTGCATCTCTCTCCAAGTGATGTGCATGTGAACGTTAAAGACAACCTGCCTTTCAAAACAGTTTGCATCCCATCTTAACCTTCAAATCGGCAGTCGGTTGGTCTCATGCCTGTGCCTTCTTCTTTGTGCCCTTCCTTCTGCCTCACCAAGTCACCAACTTCTCTTTTCTTTCTTTTCCAGTTTTTTTTTGGGGGGGGGTTGGTGGTGATCTGTGACCTGGCACCGAGCCAGGCATATCTGTGAATTTGCATGCTGTGGCGTCAACGCTAGCCTGCCTTCCATGCTGGACAGAGCCGGGCATGGTTAAGAACTTATTTTGGGTAGAAGGTGCATTGAGTCAGAAAGTGTTATTTTTACATTCCTTGTTTTTCTTATTGTAACCATACTCCAGAAACATACTTGGACCGGAGGCTTTCAGGCCCAGATGGGGCTGGAAAAACACATTCTTTCTTCTTTACCTCAGTTAGTATGTGTACGTGCTATTCATGTTGACACTGGGACCCCGGGGAGAAAGACAGCTTAGACAGCCGTCCAAGGGTTACCTCACAGTTCCTGACCCCAATGTACTTGTTCATATATTAAAGCTCAGAAATGGGTAGACAAGGTGGCTCACACCCATCTGTCATCACGGCACTCAGGAGGCTGTGGCGTTGAGGACTGAGGTGCCCTCTCAATATGAGCTACGGCATGAGACCTGGTCCAGAAGGAGAAAGGAAGGAGGAGGCCAACAGGCAAGCCAGCCAGCAACTACAGCAGTGGCTCTGAGCCTTCCAGACAGGGCCACCCTTTAATACAGTTCCTTATGCTATGGTGACCTCCGACCATAGGATTATTTCATTGCTACTTTACAACTGTCATTCTGCTACTGTTACGAGTCCTCATGTGAGTCATCATCTGTGGTTTCTGAAGGTCTTAGGTGACCCTGTGAAGGGGTCTTTCCACAACACCCCCTGCTTGGCCCTTGGTCTGGGGGAGTAGAGGGGCAGAAAATCTGGCTCTTAGGGTGTTAGGTAGATGCCACTTGGGTTCAGTGGCTGCTGCAGAGACCCCTGTTTCTACTGTCGCTCCCCGGAAGATGACTTTTAAAGGAAATGGTGCTGAGTAAGTGAGAGCTGATGAGGTGGAAACTGTAACCTCCTCCTGTCCTTCTGTCCTTCTGTCTTGTTCTAGGGCCTTCAGTGGACAGATCTAGGTAGGTAGTTGGCAGAGTAGAAACCTGTCCCAAAGAGTGGCAGCCAGGAAGTCTCATGACAAAGAGTAACATCGAAGGGAGATTAGAAAATGGGAGAAAAGCCGGGCAGTGGTGGTGCACGCCTGTAATCCCAGCACTCTGGGAGGCAGAGGCAGGCAGATTTCTGAGTTCGAGGCCAGCCTGGTCTACAGAGTGAGTTCCAGGACAGCCAGGGCTACAGAAAGAAACCCTGTCTCCAAAAAACCAAATCCAAAAAACCACACACACACACACACACACACACACACACACACACAAAAAAAAAAAAAAAGAAAAAGAAAAAAGAAAAGAAAAAAAGAAAATGGGAGAAAAGTAGCCAAGCGTTTATGACCAAATCCTGTTTTTATACATGGAGGAGAATTAAAGATAAAACATACTAAAAATAGTGAATATATCTTACAAGGTCCTATGACCCTGTAAGAATCCAGATATGAAATGAACATCTGAACCATCTACTTGAGGACAACCCAGACCCCTTCCCTCTGTGTGGTCATTTGTGCATCTCTCCCTCCCCTCCCCCTCCCCCTCTCTCATTGATTACTTCTCTACTCTTTACCAGCTCATGGGGCAAACTGTGAGCAAACAGAAGCGAGCACTGTGCTGTCCTGAGGGAACCGCAGGTCACCTCTGTGGATCTCTTTCTCCTTCCATCAGCGCGTCCAACCTGAGGGTGCTCCTTTCTCTTACTTGCCCTTGATGCCTTTCTGTTTCCGGCACATCTATGGCTTGGAAACCACCTTGCTTCTCTTCACATTTCATGTCGCCTTCCTTTTCCCTCTTTAGATTTCTCTCCATGTTAGTCTGCCAAAGAGTAAACCCAAACCTAGGCTCCGGTGCCTGCTGGGGGACACAATACAGCACCGCACAATGTAGCGATCCAGCATCCTAAGATTGGCCTGTGGCTAGGTCTTCACTGTGATCTACCTGTGTAGAGTTGATACTACACCCACCGAGTGACTGACTGTGTGGTGAAGAAGGTTCCACGTGGCAGCACTGGACAGGAGAGATGTGTGGCAAGGTAGGAAACTGGGATGCCAACTGCTGATTCAGATTTTCTTCTCAGAAACATCTTTCTTCTTCAAGTGAATTGGAGCTGACTTTGGGGTCAGGCATGATGGGTCAGCCTTGGCTCTTCTGACCCAAGCACCTGAAAGGTGGGGGAAGAAATATCAGGAGTTCCAGGCCAGCCTGAGTTACATGAGACCCTATCTCACAAAGCAATATATTTATTGCTCCAATCTCTGAGTCTTCGTCCTAAGGGAAGCAGTCAAAGGAGCTGTATTACCTCAGGTTATACTATCCACAGACCCATGATGTATTTAATCAAACTAAAATGCTACGATGTTGTTTTTCAAGTAGTCACAGATTTAGGACTGAAGTATGCAGTCATGAAATTAGTTCTCACACACAGACATTTAGCCACTACAGTGTCTGAAAGAGCCTCCTGTGCCCTGGGTGAGGTCCCTGGGAATCCTTAGGTTTTACTGGTTTCTGTTTTGTGGTAGACCCCAGTGAGCAATAGCCCACAGAAGCAGCCACGTTGTGGACAGCAGATGTATAGCTCCAGCAAGGTGGGAAGGCGGGGAGGAGGAGGAGGGGAACGGGGAGGAGGAGGAGGAGGAGGGGGAGGAGGGGGAGGAAGAGGAGGAGGAGAAAGAAGAAGAGAAAAAGGAGGGGGAGACCCTCAAGAGAGGCCAGACACTGAGAAACTGAAGACAGAAGCTTGCCCCTTGGGCTGCTTGGCTGGGCTTTGGGAGCTGAAGGGCACAGTGGAGAGGGTCAGAGAGAGCTGGGTTGTTTGAGAAGGTCTGCCAGTCGGGCTAGCAGACCATGGGTGTCAGGACTCTGGCCAAAGTGTGACCCAGACAGCTGTTTCTGGGCCACTTGCCAGGACCTTGGTGGCACAGAGCCTGGAGCCCAGTCTGGCCCTCATGAGGCCTCTGGCTCGGCAGCTGGCGAGCGTGTGGCCCAGCCCAGTCTGTTGCTGAGACCCACATGGCTCAAGTCCCATGCCCCGATTGTCCATTTTAGGAGGTGAGCAGGGCATCTGTCTCAAGACTAGCAATGGTGCAAGTACTTCTCACAAAACTTAGTTCCGGGCTATGAAAGCAAATCTTTCCCCCTTTTTTCTTTTCAGTTGTAAAACTTTTGGGAGGAGTAGAGGGAGATACACAATACTCCAATTTGCCTGCTTTAGACTTAAATATGTAGTCACAGAGATCCACAGAAAGATCTACTTACGTATCTTGTAAATGCATTTTATATTTATGGACTTACTTCCATCCATAAGCCAGATAGTAGGGTAGACTCTAGATATCAAAGAAAATCCTGGTATCTTGTGAAGACAGTTCAAAGGCAATGATAAGCCTTGACAACCAATCAGATGCCCATCGTGGCTCCTCACTGAGGTGCTCTAAGATCCCCGAAGAACAGCCAGATGTGAACACCTGGGGAAGGCCTTGAGGAACAGTAGTCCCTCAGATGCAGTTTCAAAAGATGTATTCATATCTTAACCTTAACGCAAACTGAGATTTATCAAGCAGAAACCATAAAGCATCTAAATCTTGACTGAAATAACACTTTTAGGGGAAAAACCATAATGTTAATGCATTTGTATAAATCCTAAAGCACACCATCAGTTACACACACACACACACACAAACACACATACACACACACACATATATACACACACATACACACACGTTCTGCAGCACACAGATGCAGCAAAAGAATTAAAAACATAAACAGGAAGGAGACAAGGCAGCTTTAGACAGTGATGGATGATCTTTGGGAATCAGATGGGGCAATACCGTGGAAATAAAGAAGTTCCAAAGATTCAAAGAGCCTGTGATGCCCATCCGTCATCTGATTAAAAACAGGAATGAAATAAATACGCTAAGAAGGTTAGCAGCCACAGTATTCTGGTGACATGAATTAAGGGTATTTGTCGAATTGTTATTCATAAGATTCAAATGTTTCACAATAACATAGAAACCGAGGAGAGGCTAAAAGATGAAGTAGACAGAAGTTTTTTCTGTTTAAACACAAGGCACTTGCTTACCGGAGCCTGGAACTGGCCCAAGTGCAGGGCTGGGCTACAGTTGCAGAATAGAAAGCGCTGGTGCTTGGATTAGTGATTTTACTCATGCCTAAAGCTATTTTTTTTTTCACTTGAACCTATGTTCTTCAAAAACAACAGACCCTTTTGTCTTACATCCGGTTGGTTTTTTTTCTCTCTCTCCCAGAGGAAGAAAGGCCCAAGTGTCACCTTTGTGTCCCAGAACTAGCAGTGTCTGGCTCCCAGTTGGAATTCACTAAATTTGTATCGGAGAAGTGGTTTCCCTTGAGCTCCACTACTACAGGTCCTGTGCTGGATGCTGTCCTCGTGACATGTGGATGACAGGGGTGTGACAAAGGATGTTCAACTATACTGGACTGCCCATAGCAACAGGCATTCGGGCCAGCTACTCATCATGAACAATATGGCCGAGGAGGGCATACTGTAGCTAAATTTCTCAGGCATTGATGTTTCTCTTTGGGACAGGAGATTGTTCACCCTGGAGACTTGACTGAAATAGGAATCTCTGACCCAAAGGGAGTAACTCATCAGACATCACCCCGAGTTATTATGCTGGCAGGTTAACATTATCAGATTGGCTCTGGTGCTCCGGGAAAAGTCAGATCGGTGTTGTCAAAGAATACGTCTGGGAGAAGGAATGTGTGAGCATTGAACTAGAGGCTGGGAAGGACCGTTTGTAAGCTTTGTAAGCTGTTCACTGGAAGACACTGAGCAGGGGCATTAGGGTAGCCGGTGATGGGCAAGTGCATGGGTGGGGAGTTGCAGTTGGGATGTGGACCGCAAGCCTCCGCTGATTTACACACCCAGCCGGGACTCTTTGTAGCCCGAGAAAGCCTTCAGGATCAAGGTGGAGTTCCTTACTCCCAACCTTCACAAAATGAAGCAGCATGAAACCTCAGGTCCAGCACACACGTCTGTGATTTAGAACTGCCATGCAGAATCTGTGAAAACCACAGTGTGGCCCAAAGGCCTCCTCTGCCACTTCACACAAAGAATATTCCTCAGGGACGTCTGCCCAGCAACCACCCGTGAACTTTGGGCTCATTATTGATCCCTCTGGCCAAGGGTACTTGTTTCAAAACAAGTTATGTAACCTTCTCCCGGCGTCTAAAACATTTTCGTTGCCTCGATCTCTCTGGATATGTCTGCCATCTGTCGTTAGACACATATCTCAGATTTAAAATCTTCTGCTCCTTCTGAAATAAATGTGTTTCTTTGGAGAGCTCCTCTCTTTGCTATTTTGGGGAAACAGCTTCCATAGTTTAGGAAACAATAAGAAAATAAAGATAATTTTTTTCTTCTTTGTAAATGCAGGTCTGGTGGCCTTGGTGTCCCAAGGAAGCCTCTTGGTTTCTGCATGATTCCCAGTAACAAAGGCAGCTACAGAGGCGCAGAACCTGCCTTTGCCTCCCCGTGGCTGTTTAGACTTAGATTAACTGTTCTCATTGTGTTTCAAGTTTTTCCACAGTCTCTTCTCCTCTGGTCTGTAAAGATGGTGTTGCCCGTAGGTTGGGTGAGGGTGAGCAGGGAGGAATTGGTAGCCGCGGTCACACTTCATGGAGTGCCCCACATCACCTATCCCCCCACCCCCTTCTTTTAACTATTCTTGCAGATCAGAGTTACCAGTATGTCAGCTGTGTCCTGCTCTCCACAGGGTGGGTTAAGAGGACCCTTCCAGGGCACTCCATGAACATCTTTCTGCTAGCAGTGCTATGACTTACTCATTTGTTTGTGTATCTGCTTCCCTGGCTACTGAGAACATTGAAGTCCCTTTAGTTAACCTCATATAAAGCAGCATTTCTTAAACTGTGTAACGACCCTTCGGAGCCGTCTAATGACCCTTTCACAGGGTCTCCTAAGACCAACAGACAACATAGACATTTACATTATGCTTCATAGCAGTAGCAAAATTACAGTTATGAAGTAGCAACAAAAACAGTTTCATGGCTGGGGGTCACCACAGCATGAGGAACCCTATTCACGGGACCCAGCATCAGGAAGGTCGAGAGTCGCTGAGCTAAGTCCTCAGGCGGTGCTTACAGCAGACATGGCTGAATGTGACGGAGCCAAGGGCTCGAGGGCCTTGCTCTCTGTGTCACACTTAGGGCCATTTTCTCTTTCCCATGTTTTATTTTTGCTGTTTTAAGCACAAAGCAGCACCAAAAACATTCTTCTTATTTAAAAAATGCAAATAAAAATTTGGGGTAAATAATAAGAGTCCACATGCACCTCTCTTTCCTCCTCCAGCCCCACTCAGAGGCAGCTAATGTTGTGAATTGAGGGTACGGTCTCTGTGATTCCACATCTTCGTATTGTCTCTCCTATCAATGTCCGAGGCAATCAATGCCTGGTCATACCACTCACTGAGGTTTCCTTTTTTTTTTTCCTTAGATTTATTTATTTATTATATGTAAGTATGATATAGCTGTCTTCAGACACTCCAGAAGATCTTATTACGGATGGTTGTGAGCCACCATGTGGTTGCTGGGATCTGAACTCAGAACCTCTGGAAGAGCAGTTGGTGTTCTTAACTGCTGAGCCATCTCTCCAGCCCCACTGAGTTCTTTTTAATGATTCCTTGACTGGGCAGAGAGACTAGGGAAAGGGACTGGAGGTGTTTTAAGTGAAAAAATGGTGTTTTAGAAGCATTCCTACACTCAGAATTTGTGGGAGAGCAAAAGAAGACCCTTAAGCCGTGTAGCCAGAAGCGATGCCCAAGCTCCCCTTGCATGTGTGTGTGTGTGTGTGTGTGTGTGTGTGTGTGTGTGTGTGTGTCTGCTGTGGGTGGGGCGTGAGCAACATCGCCTGCTCCTCTCCCTGTCCCAGTGGACTTGAAGCCCCAGAAGTTTTGCTGCCCTGATGGAGCCAGATGTCTCTGTCCACACTTGGTAGCAAACACCTTTCCCCTCTAGCAGCCTGCTCCTGTGGCTTTACAGTGGCTGTCCCAGCAACTGCTCAGCCCTTATGGTGACAAGACAACACAATGTACATGATCACAGGGAAAGGCCCTTGGTTGTCAATCTGGTGCATTATATCAAGAATTGAAAGATACATCTCATGCCAGTGGCAGCTGTGGAATGAGCAGAGAGAAGTCACCTGCTTTAATTAGACTCTGGGCTTCCGATATCTGGGTCCCAGAGAGAGGTGACCGTAAAGTTTGTTCTCCTTTGCTGCTGTGCTAGGGACTGTGACTTCAATGGCGTCTCAGGACCTCTCCTGGACACTAAAATTTATTGATGGAAACGATAAAATGACAGGTGTGCTCTTCGATCGATATCTCAAGTTTATGGAGTCTATCTTACAATAAAGAAGTTTGTGGAGTAGATACTGAGTTTCCCTCTGATAACCTCCACTCCTTATACAACACACAAATCACAATCACACACACTTAATATCTGTGTGTGTCTTCCCCTCTGTCTCTGTCTCTCTGTCTCTGTCTCTCTCTTTCTCTCTCGGATTCTGGCATTAGCTTTTCCAATGCGCCAATGGGAACAAAAACTGTTTCATGCAGTGTTTTTGATGACTTCCTACTGCCGTGTATTTCCAGTGGTAAGCTTTTTCTGAACCCAAACTCAACAAGCATGACTTGAATAAGAAGTTAGGAAGATTTTTTTTCTCGCTTTCCCTGGTCTCCAGGGGAACCTTTGCTCTGAGTTTCTTTCTCGCGGTACAGGGCGCACCTTTGATACAGGACCCACCTTTGAGTCAGACCCACTTGAGAAGGCAGCTGCTCCAATCTGGGTGTGGCTCTTTCCACAAACACTCAGCATCTCCTGATTGCTAGGAGGCAAAGGCAGAATGAGATGAGTCAGGGAGGGGGAAGGGACGTGGACAGGAGACCGAGAAAGCTATCGAATGCAGAGTACACTAAGCGAGCGCATTTTCTTTAGCCGTGTTCCAGGGAGTGTGCTGGATCAGCCTCTCACATCTTCCCTCTGGAGGCCCAGCAGTGCTGCACGGTACCTGTTTCTCTATAGCACTGGGCTATTATGTGCACTGTGGTGCTTCACACCTGAAAAGCCTTTTGTGTAGGTATTGTTGTAATCTCTGTCTTTCACAGATCCAGAAAGCAGTCTGTTTATTAACTTCTAATTCACACCCTCCTCCAGAGAATTAGCTCTGTCCCTGTCTCTCTCTGTCCCCCCCCCCATTCTCTCTCAACAGAACCAAAGAAATCCAGGGACTTAGATATGTGAGGCAAGCTCTCTACCACTGAGAGATATTCCTATTCTTTTCACCTTTTGGTTTTATTGATTTGCGGATTTATTTTGAGACAGCATTGCTAGGTCACCTAGGCTGACCCGAAACTCACTCTGTAGCCCAGGCAGACCTGCCACTTTCAATCCCCCTGCTTCAGTCTTCCAAGTAGTTAAGATGACAAGCCCAGCCCCCACAATTGGTGGAGAGCTGGCTCAGCAGTCACTGAGTGCTCTCCCAGAGGTCCTTAGTTCCATTCCCAGCAACCACATGGTGGCTCACATCTATACTGGGACCTGATGCTGTCTTCTGCTCTTCTGACATGCAGGTCTACATGTGGATAGAGCACTCATAAAATTGTTTTTTAAAAAAAGAAAAAGAAAAAAGAAAGAAAGGAAGGAAGGAAGGAAAGAAGGAAGAAAGAAAGAAAGAAAGAAAGAAAGAAAAAAGAAAAAAAGAAAAAATGCCTATACAATCAGGATAGTCAGGCTTGGCTTGGGGTGGGAGTGGGGTGTCTCCCTTTTTAAGGATACATGGAATTATACTCTATTTGAGACTAAGCTGTGAGGCAGTTTCTTTTCTTTCTCTCTTTCTTTCTTTTTCTTTCTTTCTTTTTCTTTCTTTCTTTCTTTCTTCCTCTTCCTCTTCTTCTTCCTCAGATTTATTTATTTATTTATTATATTTGAATACACCGTAGCTGTCTTCAGACACCCCAGAGGAGAGTGTCAGATCTCATTGTGGATGGTTGTGAGCCACCATGTGGTTGCTGAAATTTGAACTCAGGTCCTTTGGAAGAGCAGTCAGCATTCTTAACCTCTGAGCCATCTCTCAGAGATGAGAGGCTTCTTAAGATGCAAAGTTTGGGGAGAGAGATGGCCTTGTTGTGGCTCCAGAACAAACAGGTTCATCACACCCTCCAGAAGCTGGAGCAACGGAACAGAAAGAGAAAGACAATCTGGTCCAAGAGTCCTTCTCAGTGTATCGGGGAGAGAGCTATCAAGGAAGTTTGGGGGTCGGCAGATATGTTGCCTGCTTTTGAGACCTCCTGTGGGAGAAGTTCCAACAAGCAAAGAGAAGGCAAAACGTGCCACAGAAGGCACAACTGGGTTAGAGACACAGACAGACGCTGGACCCGGCTGCAGACACCCTGTGTCCACAGACCTCCCCCTTCTACAGTGCAGGCGCGCGCAGAGCCAAGGGATCCGCCTCCTCCCCCTCAGCTTGGTGGGCACCTAGCAGTTCACTTCCTGCCCTCTGGAAATTCCTTCCCATTCCTCCTCCCTCTTCAGTTTCTGTCACAGAGCCAGGCTGAAAACAGGTTTGAGATGGCGGGTCAGGTTCCATGCAGGGGTTGTATTTACTAGGCCACCCCCAGGCGACTGCCTGAGGAGGGAAGCTCCACTAAAGCAGGTTCCCACAGGAGTCGGAGTGAGGAGCAGGCTCCTCTTGAACAACACACTACCTTCCAGGCCAATCAGCTGGGAGGGGGCCTCTGTGGCACCAACTTCCCACGGAAAAAGCCTCGGGGTCACTCTGGGGTCCCAACTACTCGGTTGGAAAGACAGACAGGATCTTCATGAACTACAAACAGAAAAGTGCACCACAGCCTTATGTTGAGAGAGAGAGAGAGAGAGAGAGAGAGAGAGAGAGAGAGAGAGAGAGAGAATCTAGACATTCTTAGAGATCACAATTACATTATCTCTTTCTGATGATGAAAGTTTCACTTGGTTAAATTTGAAAATAACTAAAATAAATATACAGTCCTTTTTATTACATTTATTTATTCATTTTGGTTTTTCGAGACAGGGTTTCTCTGTGTAGCCCTGGCTGTCCAGGAACTCACTCTGTAGATCAGGCTGGCCTCGAACTCAGAAATCCACCTGCCTCTGCCTCCCAAGTGTTGGGATTAAAGGTGTGTGCCACCACCACCCCGCTACAGTACTCTTATAATTCTTGTTCATTTTTTTTTAAAAAAAGATTTTATTTATTTAGTATATGTAAGTATACTATAGCTGTCTTCAGACACTACAGAAGAGAAGGTCAGATCTTGTTACAGACGGTTGTGAGCCACCATGTGGTTTCTGGGATTTGAACTCAGGGCCTTCAGAAGAGCAGTCAGTGCTCTTAACCGTTGAGCCCCGTTCTGTGACATTTTTACAGGAGTCAAGCAAACAGCATCTTTGGGTAACTTCCTTTTCCCCTTAAACTGAAGAAAGCAGCAATGTGATTGGCAGCTGGAGTGTCTGCTAATTTTACCACTTCCTATCTAACATCTCTTCTTCTAAGTTTAAATTGTTTTGTGATTTTTCTTCTCCCGCCTACAGCAGTCAGTCACAGCTCGCTTTCCCCTCCCACCGGGTCCAGCTGTGTTCTCATCTGTTAGCTAGAAGGGGCCCGTTTGTCTTTCTAATACACTCGCAGATCTTTGGGGGGTGTGCACGGAGTTTGCGCCGTAGACCTTTGGCCTTTCACACCCTCTGCCCTCGCTCAAAGCTGAGGGCACTTTTCTTCAGGCTGCAGTCCAGGTGTGAAGCTAGCTTTGATCTTATTTCTCGGGTTGCCAGTTCATCATTTCCCGTGACGCTCACGGCAGGAGGCTGCCCAGTACTTAGAGGCCATCTCTCACCGGAGGTGTGAACTGATGGAGCTCACTGAGAGCAGCCCTTTCTCAAATGAGTGTGTTTGTGTTGTGATCATAAAAAGGGAGAGAGGCCTAAGAATATGTTCTGTGGTGGTTTGGGGGAAAGGGGTGCCTCAGCCGGCCCATGCCAAGGCATCCTTCCCCCTGAGGGACCAGACACACGAAGGTACAGTATAGAATAGAGGGTAGTAGAGGCAGAGAAAGGCAGAGAGAGGGAGAGAGTAGAGAAGCAGAGGCCGGCCATGACCACGTGGAGGGGGGAGGGGAGAGAGACGAGCCCAAGAGAGCAAGAGAGAAGCTGAGAGAGTAAGAGAATAACAGAGAGAGGAGGGGCAAGCAGCCCCTTTTATAGTGGGCCAGGCCTGCCTGGCTGTTGCCAGGTAACAGTGGGGGCGGGGCATACCTGGCTGTTGCCAGGTGACTGTGGGGTGGAGCTTAGACAGAATCCTAACAGTGTGGGCATCCTGTTCCCCTCTCCCTACCCCCAACCCCCAGCAAGTGAGGTGATCCACAAGGAGAAGGAGCTAGGATTGTGGAACAGTGGTGAGAGAAATGGAGCTGCAAGCCCTTAACCCCAGACTGCTGAAGAAGAAGCGCTTGGAGAGACAAAGCCACAAGGCTCCCCCAAGCCTTTGCATCTCAGAAAGCAGCGAGGCGGCGTCTAACTGCGAGGTGTTCTAACTGAAAACTCTAGCGAACTTAAACTCGGGGAAGCCCTTGGTGGCAGAGGAGAAACAGAAGAAATAGAAAATGTCTGTGGATCTTGAAAGATGACGACCAGGCAAAAGATTAAGGAGAGTAAGCGAACAGCGGTGCAGGATTTTGAGGCAAACGATGGCATTAGCTACATTATGTGGAGCTTCTGAGAGGAGTACTTTGTATAGAAAATGAGATCATGCCAGGACAGACCTTTTGCATGTGTGATGTACTGTAGATCCACGTTTAACAAATGCAAACTAAACAGGATGGTGGCCTGCCCAGGAGATGCGGGAGGAAGACGAAGCTTACGGCTTGTTCCCTGCATGTCACATTGGACGGAAGTCACTTATACCAAGAACCGGAAGAAGGAAGCATGAGCAGAAAAGGCTGTTAGCAAAAGTCAACGGGAGAGGAGATGGACTGGGACTATCTGATAGGAGTTTAGAGCAGCCATCAGGAAACCGCTTTAGCAGGCAATTACGAGCTCACTTGAAAACAAACAACATAGAAAGTTTGGGAGAAGAAATACAAAGGGTGAAGAAGGAGGAGGAGCAGAGGAGGAAGAGGAAAAGGGTGAACCTTAGAACTGAAAAAGTGGAAAAAATAAACCCCTTCAATTAAAAATATGAAATTATGTAAATAGGCAATTTTTTTTTTTTTTGGATTTGGTTTTTTTCAAGACAGGGTTTCTCTGTATAGCCCTGGCTGTCCTGGAACTCACTCTGTAGACCAGGCTGGCCTCGAACTCAGAAATCTGCCTGCCTCTGCCTCCCAGAGTGCTGGGATTACAGGCGTGCGTCACCACCGCCCAGCGATAGGCAATTTTTATAAGAACAAAATAAAAATGGCCACTTACATGAAAATGTACCCAACATCACTAATCACGAGCAAATTAAAATCACAATGAAATGTCACGTTACCTTAGTTGGAATGGTTACCCTCAAAGGGACAATAAAGAATGAACATTGGTGGGTGGAGAAAGGAGGAATCCCATACACTAGTAGAAATTAACAAATACCATCATTACACCATGTGACACAGCAGGCACACATCTAAAAGAACTGAGACTAATGAGTGAATGGGAAATCTCTACCATGTGTTAACCGTGGCACTATTCACAGTATCCAGGACATGGAATCAACCTAAGTGTCCACCAGCAAAGGGACAAAGGGGAAAATATCATATACACAATGGAATATTATTCAGTCATGAAAGATTGAAAAGCTGCTGTGGGCAGCAACATGGAACTGAAGGTCACTCAGTGAACTAAGTCGGCAGTAGAAAGACAAATACTTTCATTTAAACATGGATGCTAAAAAGCTGATCTCAAAGAAGCAAACGCTAGAATAGCGATTGCCAAACCCTGGGCAGGTTGGATGACACCGGACAGGACAGAGAGTGTTGGTATCAGGACCTCTGAAACCCGTAGGCAACAGCACAACCCACACACCTGTTGCCAAGGCAACAGCCACCATGTTCCTAGAATCTACTTGGCTCACCTCCCACCTTTACCTGTGGCTACTTCACCATCCATATATAAAGAAAGGCCCCTCTCTCTCTTCCCCTCTTCCCTTTCCACCGCCACCTTACCCTTTTCTCTCTCAATAAACCTCACTCGGAACTGTTTGGCCTGGTGTGGTCTTTCTGGAGCCGCACGACAATCACAACAGAAAGGTTTACTAACTGGCACCAGGCAGCATCCAATGCTCTGTAGCACATTATAAGTTCTATAAGATAACCATAGTAACAGAAGTTCATTGAATATTTCAAAATAATAGCAAATTCCTAGCCCAAAGGTAACAATCAACATTTAAGGTGATGGCTCTGCCAGTTATCCAGGCCTGATCATTATCGATTGTATGAATATATTAAAATATTGTACTGTACCCTGCTGTTACGTGAGATCATGATATGCCAATAAAAACTGAAGTGGAACAACTTTAAATCATTACTGGATGTAAACAATAATCGGATGAATAGAACATAGGAAAATGATAGGGAACTTGAGACTGGAAAAACAGAAGTTGGCTAGCCTGAGCAACAGGGATCCTTAGCAATCAGCACACTCGAGACCCCAACTCAAGATTTTTAGACCCCTAGCAATTAGCCTAGACATAGAGCAACTTGGTTTTTTTGCTCTCAGACTGGAAAACCGTCAACCTTAAGATAGCACTACCTCCTGCTCCAAGGACTAGCGCTCCCTCCCTGCTCAGAGTAACTGTGTTTGCCCAAGATGACCTGTAACCTTCCGCTGAGCCATGAATTGTCCCTTGATCTCTCCATTCCTTATGACATAGATCACTGCCTAAGCCTCCCCTCCCCTCTTTCTTTATAGTATTCTTCTTTAACCCCTACACACCCTCCCCACAACTGCAGCTTCGAGAGGCCGAACTCCCCTGCCTCTGCGGTGAGCTGGGCCCCAGTGGGTGCACTGGAGAAATAAACCTCGTGTTTGCATCAAGAACGGTGTCTCGTGAATTTTGGGGGCATGAATTTGGGGGACTTGAGTAAGGATTTCCCCGGATTCGGGAGTCTTTCACACACAGTGTGGCAGATTTAATTTTGTACGGTGGACTCCCACAGGCAGAGGGGAATCACTGGGGGAGAAAAGGTATTCAAATAAGTAATGGTGGAAAACTCCCTTAAAATGGAGATCAAGAAGGTCAGTGGATCTCAGATGAAAGAAATCCGCGTCGTTATCACATTCAGTCAGGTGAAAGAGAACTCACCAGTTTTCTAAATTATGTTAAGATGGCTGATTCAACGTCTCTAACATCATCTAGTGCTGTTCTTAACATATGCAATGAAAATATGAAAGATGGTCATTCTATGAAGGGGGTAATAAAACCTTAGAAAAATCTTTTGTTTTGATTGATTAAATTTATTTGATTTTCATACACATATATAGGGCATTCCATTTACTCTCACCCCTTCCCATTTCTCATTTCTCTTTCACCCCTGCCATCACCTGTATCCTCCCCACAGGTCCCTTTTCTATATTCACATCTTTTTGCTTTTTTTTAATGACACACTGTGACTTTAACTAGGACCCTGGGTCTGGCCACAGGTTTGGAACTAGACAATGGGGCTCAATGCGATCAATATTTGATCCATAACTGAAGACAAGAACTTCCCGCCCTAGAGTCTATCAGTCAGCAATAGTTCAACAGGGAAGGGTGAAGTCTCAGGAGCCCCTCCACGTTCATATTGGTTGCTTGACAGGCCCCATCCTGTGCAAGCAACCACAGCTGCTATGAGAGCGAATTTGCAATGGCTGAGTCATGCCGGGAAGATAGCATTTTGCTACTCTCTTTCCCTATTTCTTGGCTCTTGCATTCTTTCCACACCCTTTTCAGTGATGTTCCTTGATCCTTAGAGCAGGTGGTAGAAATGTCTTGTTTAGGGCTGATCATTAAACCACCATTTATTCAAAGTATCCTGAGTAGTGATGAAACTGTATCCTCTGCAGAAGAGAAGCTCCTTTAAGGGTGAGAGTAGTAGGCTTTGTATATGGTTGTGATAAAGCACAAATATTTAGACTGCAGTTTAGCACTGTGTCAATTTAGCTAAACCACAATAGTGTGTTCTCCTCTAGGGCTAATGACCACCTCAACTATGGGGTTCTGACTGAGTTATATGTTCCCTTCTGTGGAGTGGGTCTCAGACTCATAGAGTAGTTGGTTACCCCTGTAATGATTGTGCTACTTTGTTGCTATTTTGTTTCCAGCCCAATTCCCTGGTAAAGGAAAGCTCAGCTCAATCAGTTAACAAAACAAGCTACAAGCATAGACTGGGTGGATCTCCCACTACACTACTCTATTCCCATCTATATTATCCCATAGAACTTACGGTTTCTCCAGGCCATGAGCTTCTCTGCCACCTTTCTGTTCATTTCCCCTAGCTCCTCCCCTTCCTGTTTATCTTCCCCCCTCCCCTCTTCCCTGTCGTCGCTCCTCCCCTAGACTCTCAGCTCCTCCCACTTCCTCCTGCCCAATCATTGGCTCAAGCCTTTATTTGAAAAGTTAAGGTGGGGAGAAGGTTCACAAGGCAACTGCTCATCTGCAGCCCCTCTAAGGAGTAGAATTAGCATCAAAATGCAAGCCCAGGGCTATCCACAACACTACTTCTAAACTACCCTGGCACAGCCTGTAGATCAGGTTGACTTTTGGTGTATAGGGTTCACAATCAGGTTATACCCCATTGGCTTTACCTCTGCCTGGAGCCTGTGGGAGCTAACCAGCAGGAAAGAAGCTGGGTTCGAGCTTGCTTCTTTATACCTGCAACAAAGTTATACTGTGTCTTCAACAAGAGAATCTTATCATTTAGTCCTGGAAGACAAGCAAGAGGAGATTGTTTGGAGAGGACCCCCTCAGCCTCTACTGCCAATGACTTGTAAGGGAGCATCTCACACCTGGCACTGGGGTTTTTATTTAATAAGCAATGGCTTCTTGGAGCCTTTATCGAGATATCATATAGGATCCATCTTTTCTGACTGTTTTACTAATTTATGGTTTTAATTGGCTAACAAACTAGCAGATTTCCATGTGGGCTTTTAAAAACCAGACCCTTCACTTTGGCTAACCCCCCCTCCCCACTTACCTGTCTCCCCCATTCCCTCAACCCCATTTCAGCTGTAACTCTCCCCCCGTCCAGGACTCCCCATAAATACATTTAAATCACATGCTCTGCTAACCCCACTCTATTTTTTTTTAAAGATTTATTTATTATTATATGTAAACACACTGTAGCTGTCTTCAGACACTCCAGAAGAGGGCGTCAGATCTCATTACAGATGGTTGTGAGCCACCATGTGGTTGCTGGGATTTGAACTCAGGACATTTGGAAGAGCAAGTCAGTGCTCTTAACGGCTGAGCCATCGCTCCAGCCCCCATGCTCCACTCTATTAAAACATCAAACCACAATAGCTCTCTTCTAGTGTCTTGACTTCTGGAGGTGTTCCAAGTAAAACGTCTAAAACTTAAGATTCAGAGCAAAGATCCAGGTATGAAAGAGCACATGCTATGATTGTCTCTTTGGGCTTGGCTTACTTGACTCAATATAAATCTTCCAACCTCATCCAATTACCTGCAAATTTCATATTCTGTTTTTCTTTGATGCTGAATGAAATGTCGTTATGTTTATGTGACCCCTTACCATTGTCCAGTCACTTAATGGTGGGCATTTAGGCTGATTCCGTTTCCTAGCTAGTGTTAATAGGATAGCAATGAACACAGATGAACAAGTATCTCTGTAGCAGGATAGAGAAGCCTTTTAGTGTATGCACAAGAATAGTCTAAAGGGGTCATACGATGTTTATATCTCTAGCTTTTAGAAGACCCTCTATGCTGATCTCTATAGTGGCTACATCAGTCTACACTCCCACTTACAACAGTCTACACTCCCAGCAACAGTGAGCAGGGCTGTCTTTCCCACAACCTCACCAGCATTTGTAGTCATTTGAATTTTTGAGAGTAGTCATTCTGACTGGGGTGAAATGGAATCTCAAAGTAGTTTTAATTTGCAGTTTCCCAAGGCTGTTGAACACATTTAAAAGTGGTTTTTAGTCTTTGATGTTTCTTCTTTTGAAGACTCTCTATCCAGTTCTAGAACCCTCTTTTTGATTAGGCTGTTTTCTTGATGTTTAATTTTTTTTTTTGAGCTCTTTGTATATTCTAGATATCAGTCCTACATCCAGGGTACCGGTTGCAAATTTTCTCTTGTTCTGTAGGCTGCCTCTTTGGTCAATTGACACTTTCTTTTGCTTTACAGAAACCTTTGAACTTCATAAAGTGTCATTTGTCAGTTGTTGGTTATTCCCTCTGAATTGCTAGTATCCAGTTAAAAATTCCTTATGTATACCTACATATTATAGAATATTCATTAATTTTTCTTCCAGCTGTTTCAGAGTTTTAGTGTTATACTGAGGTCCTTGATCCCTTTGGAGGTTATCTTTGTCCACAATGAGCGAGGAAGGTCTAGTTTCATCCTTTCACACATGGGTGTCCAATTTTTTCCAGCACAATGTATTACCTCTAGCATGCATGTTTTCCAAACTTCTTTGTCAAAAATCAGGTAGCTGTGGCTGTGCGTGTCTGTATCTGCGTCCTCTGAATGGAGTCGGTTGAGTGATAGGGTCTGGTTATGTTACCAACCATGCAGTTCTTATTATCGTAGCCCTGTAATATAACTTGAAACCAGGTGTGTAATACCCCCAGCAGGGCATTTATTGCTCAGTATTGCTTTGTGTCTATGGGAGCAGTTTATGTTTCCAGAATAATTATGGACTGTTTCTCCTCCTGTTTCTGTGAAATATAAGCATTGATTGGTATTGCACTGACTCAGAGAGTACTTTGGGTTGGATAACCATTTTACAGTATTCATTTTGCCTGTCTATGAGCATGAGAGGTATTCCCATCTTCTAATGTCTTCTTCTATGTCTTCATTAGTGTTACACTGGTCTTTCACAATCTTGATTGAATAGTATAAACTCTTTGCCCAGCAGAGTTAGTAAATAAATTAGTAAAAAGGAGTGAAAAGTGACAGTAGTTTTTATTTCTCCCTATATTATGGTATGGTTATTTGGAATACGGATTGGGACGGTCTGTATAAAATCAGATTTGTCAAACGGAGAAAGTAAAGGCTGTGAGCATCGTTTGCAAACACGGTTTCTTAAATGATGAGTGGACTGTAGCCTTGCTAGGATCAGCGATGGGCACAGCTATTAACTTTAAAAATAAGTGACTGTCTCACCACGGCCTTGAGTAGATTGTCTTCTTCACTCGAATCCAGTGGGAAGTCCTTCTGATGTGCTCTATGTCTTTCATGACAAGACCCACTCAACACAACTGTGCCAACACACTGGCACTTATGAGATTTCCACGCCTGCAGTTCTTCCTGGGAACAGAATAGTATAACTTTACAACTGATGTGGGTTTCAAAGTCAAATAAATCAAAGAGGGAAAAAAAAAGGAGTATCAAAATTGTTCTTAAATTCTTGAATCCCAACACTTGGGAGGCAGAGGCAGGTGATCTCTGTGAGTTCCTGGCTAGCCTGGTCTAGTACAGGGTATTTTCTGGTAGAGTCAGGGCTACCCAGAAAAATTATTGAAAAAAAATCTTGAAGCAATTTTTAGTTTTGTATAAGCAAATATATATCATCATCATCTCATTATCATCATCATCATCATCATCATCTCTCTGTGTCTCTGTCTCTGTCTCTCTCTCTCTCACACACACACACATACATAGATATATACTGTGAATAATAACATACACCCTGGGATTCTGGAGGACAGTAACAACCGTATGTATTTCCTCGTTTCAGAGTCACTGAGAGGGAGACAGGTCTTTTAGATCACAGATATCACCCATGTCATTAAACATAAGTTGGAAGGCATATGTAGTTACAGTGAAATTCTCAACACAGTTCCCTTAATCATACAATGTACACACGGTCTCAAGCAGCGTGGACAGGCACTAGCCTCCCCTCAGGATAAGCCCCTAAATATAGCAGAGAACGAACTGTGGGGAGTGCCTCTACAGACAGCCTGCGAGCAATTAAGAGAAATAACAGAGCGCAGACCCAAGGAGGCCCCGTTTCTTCTCATTAAACTTACCAGCCACATAGTATTTTCCTCAAGAGGGAAGAAACGAGAGTAAGAAAAGAGAACAGGATTATCACTCCAACACTCAGTTTCTTAAACCCTGGGTCATGCATGACCCCTTCATATAGCTAAGTAACTGAACACGGATGATGCAAAAATTTGGCAATAGTGAAAGTTTCCTGAATGTTCAATGACCAAAATTTTATTCAACTCAAGTGCATAATGAATCTAGGCATTTTGCGGCAGGGCTTGTCTATGTTGTATCATGTGACCTCCCTGTAGTCTTAGTTCTGGACACACAGTGTGTGTTGTGCACCTTGCACCGCACAGAATGCCACACCAGAGAATGCAGCTGGGACCTCCTCAGCTCAGGTTCAGAATCATCCATTGTGTGTTGTGGGTTGCAGTGTTTTTGCTGGACAAGCAACATCTCTGCTCTTCTAGAAACACAATGACCTAATTGCATAAACAGAAGACTTTTAAATATTTTCTTCTGCTGGCACTCCTAGCATGTAAGTAACAAGTTAAGGATCTTTGCATTATGTTATTCGAGAATATTTGAGTCACCGATCTGAGTTTTGTGAAAAGTTGTTTAATGAAGTATGACTTAATTATCCGTAGCAAAAATGATTAAATTAGTCATTGTAGCTATGGACAATTTAGACAGTCCTCAAACTTGTCCTTAGACAATGTTACCTTATGTCATTCAACTGATTCTGTTTGTTTGTTTTTTCAAATAATTCTTTAAAAGTGAGTTACTCCAATATAGACTACAAGATTCAGAACCAAAGAAACCATTCCAGACTGAAAGGACCAAGGTTCCCTCTGGGACAGGAAACATGCATCCCTGTAAAGTCAGAAAGCCAGAAAAGGTCAGAATAATGTCTTAAAGCTTGTCACTGAAAGTCGCTTTCTCAAAAAAAGGAAAAGAAAATTATTTCAGAGAACTGTATGTGATAGCACCCACTTATATAATCCATAACTCAGAATGTAGAGATGGGAATCTCAAGTTTGAAGTTGGCCTGAGCAACATGGTAAGACCTGCTCAGAAAGAAAGAGAAGGAGGGGGAAAGGATGGATACAGTGAGAACTTTGGTTTCTTTAAAAACCCAGTTATGTTATGTGACTCTTTTTGTTGTAATCCCAGGTGTGGGATATAAGGCTCCTTCAGATTGTCCGCAGCTGCTGACTATGATTTGTCTCGTGCTCTAGGAGGAGGCTGATTTTTGCCAGCTGCAGACCATTTACATTTGGAATTCTGGGGACTCTTGAGAGGGTCAGAGCTCCAAGAGGGCCTGGTAAGGCTGCTATTCCCCCTGGTGCTGCCCCTGCTGCTGGTCCCTGGTGCTACTGCTGGTCCCTCTGTTCTGTTGGCTGCTTTTGCTATTGCTGGATTGCTGGATTGCTGGATCACTGTTTGCTGGATTGCTGGATCACTGCTGGATTGCTGGTTGGTGATATCCTGGACTTGCCCCTAGAAACTTGATGCCTCTAAGTAGTAAATAGTCTAAAAAGATCTGTGCCCCCTTCTTTCTTTTCTACCTACTGTTGTGGGGAGGGGGTTGGAAGGGATTAGAGTAGAGTAAGTGGGGAAAATGGTAGATATAAGAACCCAATAAAGTAACCAAAAAGTACTGTTACAGATGGAGCCAAAAAGGAAGGGAGAGAGGGCGAGAGACGGAGGTATGGCTCCCAGAGAGCTGGTGTGAAGGTAGACCATGACATTTTTTTTTTAGTAGCAAAGTCTTGATAATTCAGTCTCCTCTTCTGTTCATACTCCAGATGGATGAATCATGGCTAGGTTCACAACATTGTCTGTGCCTCAGACATGGAGAACGGGGGACTGGGGAGACCTTGAAGGGGACTGGTATTTCCCCACATGTTTTGGAGTTTGAAAAACTATACATTCAAGTCTGTAAGAGGTGTTTGAGTGTGCATAAAAACCAAGGTACAAAATACTGAGCAAGCCGGGCGGTGGTGGCACACGCCTTTAAACCCAGCAACCTGGGAGGCAGAGGCAGGCAGATTTCTGAGTTTGAAGCCAGCCTGGTCTACAGAGTGAGTTTCAGGACAGCCAGGGCTACACAGAGAAACCTTTTCTTCTAAAAACCAAACCAAACCAAACCAAAAACCCCAAATACCGAGCAAATGTGTTTGTATGATAACTTAAAACCAACCAAACCAAAAGAAACAAAAGCAAACAAACAAAAACTAAGCCAGCAGTGTCGGCACATGCCTTTAATTTCAGCACTCAGGAGGCAGAGGCAGGCAGATCTCTATGAGTTTGAGGCCAGCCTGGTCTACAGAGCTAGTTCTAGGACAGCCAGGTCTACATAGACAGACCGTCTCAAAAACAATAATAATAACAAAAAAAATTCTAAAATTGTACCAACCATTAAACAAGCCCACTCAGAAGTAAACAATATTTCCATTACTAATGTTGTGATCATGAAAGAGAAAGCAGCGTAAGAATATGTTCTACCATGTTGTGGGGGAAGGGGTGCTTCAAGTGGCCCGAGCGGAGACATCTCTTCCCCCTGAGGGACCAGACACACGACGGAGGTATAGTATAGAATAGAGTTTATTCAGGGAATGGGGAGGGGAGTTAAGGGGGTAGTAGAGACAGAGAAAGGCAGAGAGAAGGAGAGAGTAGAGAAGCAGAGGCCGGCCATGACCACAGGGAGAGAGGGGGAAAGGAATGGGGAGAGAGAGGGAGCAGCGGGGCAAGAGGGAAGAGAGAGAGAGAGAGAGAGAGAGAGAGAGAGAGAGAGAGAGAGAGAGGGAGGGAGGGAGAGAGGGAGGGAGGGAGGGAAAGAGGGAGAGGGAGAGGAGCTCCTTTTATAGTGGGGCAGATCTACCTGACTGTTGCCAGGTAACTGTGGGGTAGAGTTTAGACAGAATCCTAACAACTAAAATAAGGGAAACACGAAATATAAGCTGAATTAAACTTTTAAAATATAATTATACTGTGAAAAGGCAGAGCATATTAGTAGGAAATATCTAATGCCAATAAATCCAAATTAGCAGCAAACACAATTTTCAGAAATATGGAAACAAATGCCAAGTCGAGAAAGCAGAAAGATTAGTTGTGATTATTCTGAAAATTAACCCGGTGTGTGTATGTGTGTGTGGGGGGAACAATACAGGAATACACTATGCCAGTTCGACAAAGCCGGTGAACTTGACATTGATCTTTTGCGACTCTATAGGGTGGAAATGACAAGCTCAGGCTTCTGTGGAGACCTTTGAGAGATGAACGGATGACGGACGCTGAGCGCTCAGGTCTCCAGTTCTTATCCCCCATCAGGCCGCTTGGGATCCAGCTTACGTTTTGAGCTACCGTGTAAGACCACACTCGACCATCGTCTTAAATTGCCTTCACAGAGAAATGTTTGCGATCACTGGTTCACCTCACGGGAGGTGGGCATAGTAGCCACTGCTTCAGTCACTGTCCCTGACAGGTAGTAGAATGGGGGCAAGTTCTGGGAAATCCCAGGCTGGGCCTCAGAGCTGTTACCAAACAGATTTGGAACGATCTGTTTCTCAGGTCCTGAAATTACAATGTAAAGAAAGAAAAGGATACACACCAAGTGAAGTCACACACCCACTGAAATTTCCTATACAGAACTGTATAGGAAAAAAGTGATGTGTGAAACTCTACCTGAAGGGGGCGCTTGCTGGTGGAGCGCTCGCTTAACAAGTATGAAGCCCAGGACCAATCCCTAGTATAGCCAATAAGAGACACCAAAACCCAGCCAACCCAAGGACAGGAGACTGTCATGACGCACTTAAAAGTTTATCGTAGCCCAAAGCATAAGGGGAGAGTTTATACATGGAGGTTAATCCAGAGAAGGGTTGAAGGGGTACATTGCAAACACCAGGAAGATTAGAAATTTCCTGAAATAGTCCCATTTTCACTAAGAGATGCATTAGAGGAACAATAACATGATTCGATTTTATAGTTTTATGAGAGTTTTTATACAGATAAATTCCCAGGTCTTCTTTTCTTTTTTTACACTAATGGCTGGGAATTGGTGAAAAAGGAATTCACTGAATTAATCACCTCTTTCAGGGGACATAGCAGCCAGAACCCAAAGAAACAAGAATTTTTTTTAAAATCTAATTCGATATTTTTACTTTCTCAATTTACATCTCGATCACTGCCCCCCCCCCTTATCTCCTCCCACAATCCTTTCCTCCCTCCCCCTCTCCCCTTCTCCTCTAACCAGATGAGGGGCCACTGGACAGCCCACACTCCAGTTGTTCAGGACCCACATGAAGACCAAGCTGCACATCTGCTACTTATGAGCAGGGAGGCCTAGGTCCAGCCTGTGTATGTTCTTTGGTTGGTGGTTCAGACTCTGAGAGTCCCAAGGGTCCAAGCTGGTTGACTCTGGGTTTTTCTGTGGAGTTCCTATCCTCTGTGGGGACCCGCAATCCTTCCTCCTATTCTTCCATAAGAGTCCCCAAGCTCCATCCACTGTTTGGCTGTGGGTGTCTGCATCTGTCTGAGTCAGCTGCTGGGTAGAGTCTCTCAGAGGACAACATGCTCCTGTCTGCAAACATAAGAGAGTGTCATTAATAGTCTCAGGGATTGGTGCTTGCCCACGGGATGGGTCTCAAGTTGGACCAGTTATTGGTTGGCCATTCCCTCAGTCTCAGCTCTATCTCCTGTGCCTGCATTTCTTGTAGACATGATAAATTCTGGGTTGAAAGTTTTGTGGGTGGGTTGGTGTCTCTACCACTCCACTGGAGTTCCTGTCTGGCTACAGGAGTCAGCCTCTTCATGTTCTGTATCCCCACAGTTTAGGTCATTCCCATTGATTCTTGAGTGCCTCCCTTATCCCAGATCTCTCTCCCATCCTCGAGATGGCCCCTACCTCCTCAGCCCTGTCCGTTGAGAATTTGCATTCATTCTTCTGGCCATCTGGCCAACTCTCCTGTCTCTCCCCGCATCTAATCTTGAATACCCCATTCCTCTCATCTCCCCCTCCTTCCCAGTTCCCTCTTTCCATCTGCCTCTTAGGACTATTTTACTCTCCCTTCTAAGGGAGATTCAAGCTTCTTGGGCCTTCTTGTTTAGCTGCTTTGGGTCTGTGGAGTATAGCATGAGTATCTTGTATTTTATGGCTAGCATCCTCTTATCAGTGAGTACATACCATGTATGTCCTTTGGGTCTGGGTTATCTCATTTGGGGTTATATTCCCAAGTTCCATCCATTTGCCTACAAAATTCATGATGTCTTTGTTTTTAATAGCTAAAGAATATTCCATTGTGTAGATGTACCACATTTTCTTTATCCGTTCTTCACTTGAGGGACATCTAGGTTGTTTCCAGTTTCTGGCTATGACAAATAAAGCTACTACAAGCATAGTTGAGCAAGTGTCCCTGTGGTATAGTGGGGCATCTTTTTGGTATATGCCCAGGAGTGGTATAGCTGGGTCTTAAGGTAAAAATTATTCCTAATTTCTGAGAAACTGCCAAATTGATTTCCAAGTGGTTGTACAAGTCTGCACCCCGCCAGCAATAGAGGAGTGTTCCTTTTGCTCTAAATCTACCAGCATATGCTGTCACTTGAGTTGTTTTTTGTTTTTTTTTTAATCTTAGTCATTTCTGATGGGTGTGAGATGGAACCTCGGAGTTGTTTTGCTTTGCATTTCCCTGATGACTAAAGACTTTAAGTGCTTCTCAGGCATTCTCTTACTAAAGTTAAATCCAGAAGAACTCTTAATCTCCTCTGTTTACCGAAAATGTTAATCCTTAAACTGTGCTTTTTGTGGTGGCCCCAGGCGATTCCATACCCCACAGAGTGGCTCTATAGTCTGAGGCCCAGAGAGGACAGGGATTCAAACACAGTACTGCTGAGGAAGGTCTTGCCACAGCAGGAGTTAGGGCATAGCTAAGTCCTACAAGAATGCACTCCAAACAGATTCTGAGATAGTCAGGAAAGAGGATGGACAGGCCTGCTTACAGAAACAGATGAAACTTGGAAAACTTCCATGCTAGTCACATGGCGAAAGCGTTCAGCATGACCAGAGCTCAGAGAGTGCCTCCATGTTCCTCTGAGCAGTTGAAGGGTGACGTCCTTGTGAGAGTTTAGTATTGTAAAGAAACTGACTAGATTGACCCTTACATTTTGGACCACTTGGTCGCTATTGTTAAGAAACACATAGGTACAGTACAGCTGATGATCTTATAGCAGAGATACAAAGAACTAAGATACAGAAGACCAGGAGAATGAGCTATCAGAATGCCAGCAATTGCTTCAGGATTGAAGCATGCGCAAAGAAAATTCTACCAGAGCCCTCCGGAAGGGAGGGGCTAAATTACATTCCTCAGACCACGGGGAGGAAGGTCCCTGCCGCTAGGGGAGACCATAGGCCACTCACCTCATTCCCTAACAACCAATTGGTTTAAAGGTAACACTGATGTGCCAATCACATTGTGCCTAATGGCGGCTGCCCTGAGGACTGTATAAAGGCCCACTGCATGGGCTGTGAGGGGTTGTTTTCTCCTCATATGCAGGGTGACCCTGCTGGATTAAATAAAATTCCTCTTGCTTTTTGCATCCAAAAAAAAAAAAAAATGAAGGAGAAGGAAAGAAAAAAGAAAGAGAGAGAGAAAGAAAGAAAGAAAAAGAAAAGAAAGAAATTGAATAGAAATTGTGGTTCTGCAATAAGGCTATATTTCAGAATATAATTCCTTATTCCTAATGCCCAAGTAAAATAATTTTTAGTATTTATACTATATTGATGTAAATTTATTCTATTATAAACCTCAATAAACCATGAAAGGTGTTTGAACCCATCATATCCATGTTCTTAATGAAGATCTCTACAATGTGATTACCTATAGAGATATGAAATATCCTTAGCTTGTTTTCAAGAGCTGTATCTCAAACCAATAGCTGGCATCATGCTTTCCAGTGGACAAAATTAAGGTTTTGTAGTCATGACAGTAGATCTTTAGGCCCATGCATAGCATATTCATTATCACTGAGTCTCACATTGACACGCCATGCTGACTTCTATAAGTCTATGTGGTGGCAAAGCAGCACTATGGTTTATAACAATTAGACAAGAGAATTAAAGATAACATTTGTAATGTTTTTAAGATAACACGATTTCTATAACCATTTCATCTGACTAGCTAAGCAGTCCTGTATATTATCCCTAAATCCGGACATTGAACGCCAAATGGCTGTCTGATGATTCTTAGGACTATATTATTTCCACAGAGAAAAACATGTTAATGTTTAAATTATATGTGCCAGCTCTCTGTCAGAGGTTTCTTTTTCTACACTAATTAATGACAGCATAAAATTTTAAGTGTACCTGCTAAGTGTCCTATGTTGAACTTGAGTCAAATAATTTTGTCCACCAGCAAACTAGGACAAGGTAGAAAATAGACACTAGTTCATAATCTATGAGTCAGTGAAGATCGGCGTTCCTTGTTTGAGCCTGTTATTCGGTTAAGTGGTAGAAACAATCTTTGAAGGCTAGAGAGATGGCTTAATGGTCAAAAGCCCATGCTACTCTTGCAGGGGGGTTTGGTTCTCGTCAGCACATCTGTAGCCCCAATTCCAGAGGACCCAGTATGTTATTCTGCCCTTTGTAGCCAGCAGGTACTCACATGCTGCAATACAAACATGCAGACAAAATACTTAGAAATAAGCAAATCTAGAGATATTTGTGACAGCCAGCAGAGAGGACAGACAGTACTAGCAAGTGGACGATCTCAAGCTGTCTATCCTATCTTGCTCACAAACCCATGCAGTCTGTGCTTTGCCTGTTTAAGTTTTCACTTGGGGGAGGAGTTCTGAAGATGCTACAAAGGCATTCACTAATGAGCGGAAAGTCCTCTCCAGAGAGGACTGTGGGAAACCAAACCTGTGTGTGCCATGTGGAAAGGCAAAGTTCCTTTAGCTGTGGAAATGACAGGGTTGACAAGCCAGAAATGAAGGTTCACTTGGTGCCATTAAGAATTAAACTTGCCAATTTCAATATTGCTCTTATGTCTGACATAACTTATGCAGTGGTCTGATTAAAAAGCAGAAGAACCAGCGAGATGCCAAGTCCACTATTAAATTCTTTTTAGCGGCTTATCTCATGTAATCTTTATAACTTCATAGGTAGTTACTATTCTAACACCACCTCACTGATGAGAAGGGAAACAGAAGCCAAGGGAATTTTAATTCAGACACGTAGCAACACATCTACCATGTAACAGAGTCAGCACTCAAGCCCAGACAATTCCTCCTAGTTATCACACTATATTAATTTAGCTGACAAAATTATATTGAGTGTCTATCACCTGTCAGGCCAGTTGTTACTAGGGACATAGTAGATAGATAAAAGAGGTAAAACTCAGCTTTTGTGGGATTTATACATAAGTGAAAACAAAAGAGATTGATTTTTTTTAAAGAAATGTGAAATTATGATCTGTGGATAGTGTGGATGACATATGTAACTCATAGGAAACCTACAAGGTTTTAATGCATAATCATAAGAACTATCATATGATCTTCAGAACACACGTAACTCAGGGCTATGACCCATGGGAGGAGCATGAAATGACTATAGTCTACCCTGCCTTTCCTACGTGCTCCTTCTGGACCATGGGAAAGTGTTAAGGATGGGGGTGCCCAGGTAGAACACGGCCTTCTCAATGAGTTGGATACACAGATGTTGGAACCTGGGGAAAGTGGGAGAAATTCTCAGGACAGATGATTGGGAAACCAGAATCATTGCCTAGAGAAAACAGTCCATCATCTGAATAGAGATCTCTTGAGCTCTTGGCTGAATATGAAATTGGGTGTATGTTGAGTAAAGTTTCCTAAGAAGGGCAGAGAGAGCAAGTATTAGCAAGGTTGCCATATCGCGTATAAAAAAATATAAGAAATGAGTTAAATTTAAAATTCAGGTAGACATGAATAATTTTTTAACACCAGTATGTCTTAACTATACTTTACTACCGTTCTGATTTTGTGTGTCAATTTGACACAGGCTGGAGTTATCACAGACAAAAGAGCTTCAGCTGAGGAAATGCCTCCATGAAATCCAGCTGTAAGGCATTTTCTCAATTAGTGATCAAGGGGGGAGGGCCTGTGGGCCTGTTGTGGGTGGTGCCATTCCTGGACTGGCAGTCTTGGGTTCTGTAAGAAAGCAGGCCTAACAAGCCAGGGGAAGCAAGCCAGTAAGGAACATCCCTCCATGGCCTCTGCATCAGCTCCTGCTTCCTGACTTGCTTGAGTTCCAGTCCTGATTTCCTTTAGTGATGAACTGCAATGTGGAAGTGTAAGCTCAATAAACCCTTTCCTCCCCAACTTGCTTCTTGGTCAATACTTGTACAGGAATGGAAATCCTGACTAAGACAACTACCAAGTGACAGAAGAAACTGGATCTCATTTACACCAATATTCAACTTCCAATTTACCTTCGTGGAAAGACAGGAATCTTACCTGGGGAATTCAGTCCCTTGGCATTTTCTCCAGAAAGACAAAAATATCTGGAAAGCATAGTTGGAATCTCCAACAAAGCCAGGGAGGCTAGATGAGATATCAAAGGCAGCAAATGTAGATAGAAAAGAGAAGAGGTACAGACTTTTGAGCCTTCAGTAGTAAAAAGTCCAAGGATAATGATGGATTCGTTGAGAAAATAAGAGATGACCGTGAGTGAATGAAGCCAATCTAGAGGGTGTGTTATCTTAGAAGTTAAATAAAGAAGAGATATGGGGGGCATGGGGAGAGAGAGAGAGAGAGAGAGAGAGAACACAACCATGCTAAATGCTCCCAAGAGTATTCATTGGTGTCAGCATCATTGGGATGGTTAGGAAGAGCAGTTTCCATGGTGATCATGGAGGCAGAAGCTTGACTGAGGTAGGTTGACTGTGACAGAAGCAGATGGCAGAGAACAGGTACAGGCAACCCATAAGGAATGTTATTGGCTAAAAGAAGAAAAGAAATGGTGGTGTAACTAGGAAAAAGAGAAACTGAGTGGACTGCTTGTAGTCTGTGAATGAACTTAGGGACTTAGAGAAAACATGTAATGAGAAGACAAAAATATGAATGTAGGAGATGGAAAAGGCATTTGCTGGAGCGGTACCCTTGCATGTGTAAAATGGACTGGAGTCAACACAAACAAGGATCTTAGTAGGTATGCTAGCTAGTTTTGTGTCAACTTGACACAAGCTAGAGATATAGCTGGGAAGAGGACATTTTAGTTGAAAACAGAAGTCTTCATAAGATTGGCCTGTCAGCAACTTTGCAAGGCATTTTCCTGATTTGTGATGGATGTAAGCAGCCCAGACTATTATAAATGGTGCCACCTCTGGGCTGGTGACCATAGTGCTACAAGAAAACAGGATAAGTCTTAGTCACGGTTCTATGACGGTGAAGAGACATCATCACCAAGGTAACTCTTATCCAAGACAGCATTTAATTGGGGATTTGCTTACAGTTTCAGAAGTTCAGTGCATTATCATCATGGTGGGGAGCGTAGGGGGTGATGGGTGCAGTAGCTGAGAGCCACACCCTGACCCACAGGCTGAGGGGGGGGGGGAAAGAAAAACACTGGGCCTTGTGTGGGCTTTGGAAAACCTCAAAGCTCACTCCCACGGGCATACTTCCTCCAACAAGGCCACACCCCCTAATCCCTCTAATCCTATCAAAGAGTTCCACTCCCTACTCACTAAGCTTTCAAACATATGAGCCTGTGGGGGCCATTCTTACCCAAACCCCCACAGTCAGCAGCAGCCAGGGCAAGGCAGTGAGCAGCCTTCCTCCAGGGCCTTTGCTTCAGCTCCTGCCTCAACTTCCCTTCAGAATGAGACAGGAACATGAAAGTTGGAATAAGCCTTTTCATCTCCATGTTGCTTTTGGTTCATGTGTTTTATTGCAGTGATAAAGCACTTAATTAAGACCGTGTGGCACACTGCTCATCTGTAGGAGGAAGCAGGGAATGTGAGTGCAGATACAGCTGAGGAGAGCCCCTGGGGGAGGGGGAGTGAAGGCATGTTCCTCTGAATGTTCCAAGGAATTAGGAGAGAAGGTCATTTGTCAGGGGCCAAGCATGGAGGTTTGCTGAGAACATGGGGTGAGAGGAGAAGGGGAAATTAGTAGTTTAGGAAAGTAGAGTGATAAAGAAACTAGAGGAAAAAATACAATGAGCTTGCTATTTGGCATTTACAGCAGTGAACTTAGAGTGGGGACAACCAGAGAGTTGGGTGCCATTCCTTTGGTTCTTTTCTACGATTGTTTAAAAACCTCTGCAGGCATGGTCATCATGCCTGGGGTTTCCTTCAGCCAGAAGCTGGGCACCAGTAGGAGAGGCATAGGTCTACCCAGAATCTGTTCCTTCTCTCTCTCCATGCCTGCGCTCGTGTGTGTGTGTGTGTGTGCCTGTGTGTCTATGTGTGCCTGTGTCTATGTGTGTGCCTTTGTCTATGTGTGTCTATGTGTGTCTGTGCCTGTGTGTGTCTGTGCCTGTGTGTGTTTGCATGTGCATAAATGTGTTTGTGTGTCTGTGCCTATGTTTATGTGTATCTGTACCTGTGTGTATATATATATATATATATATATATATATATAATGTGTGTGTATGTGTGTGTCTCTCCGTGTGTGCATGTGTGTGTCTGTGTGTCTGTGCCTGTGTATATATATGTGTGTGTGTGTGTGTGTACATGTATGTGCCCATGTGTATGTGTGTCTCTGTGTGTCTATGCCTGGGTATTTGTGGCTACAAGTATGTATGCAGGTATGCAGGTCAAGTGTCTCCTTCAGTCACTCACATATGAGACAAGCTCTCTCACTGCATCTGGACTCACTAGCAAGAGAGATCTGGGCTCCTCCGTCTCTGCTTGATGGAAACACCACAACTTAACTTCAGATCTTCCCTCTTGGCAATCACCTTCCTTCTCTACTGTGCCATCTCTGCAGCCTTAGGCATGGCGTTGCCAAGCGAATGCGAGGGGAGAGAGGAAACTAAGGAGTAATAATCCCCCAGGGATGATGACCATGGCTGCAGAGGTTTTTAAACAAGTGTAGAAAAGAACCAAAGGAATGGGGAGGCTAAGGTCAAAGCATTATTGGAATTGGCATTAGGGGAAAGCCAAGAGGTAGGGATTAAAACTGAGCTAACAAAGGGTCGGTGACTATTAGTAATAACACAGCCACAGTGTGATCAGAAGTGCGGGTGGCTGAGGCCTACACAACTGTTAGAGAAAAAAGACTTCAAAATGTAGAAACTTGAGGGAGTTGGTAGGATCCTGGTTGGGTATGGCAAAACGATGGAGAATTGTTAAGATGGCCAAGCTACATGATGGCAGCTTTTGGTTTAGTCAAAGTCTTCTCAAGAGACATGAACTGTGAGCAAGGCAGCTGCTGGGTTGGCGAAGGCTCAGCCAGACATATTTTGACACAGTAGTCTCTACTGGAGCTGGTCTTCAGAGGTCTTCAGGTTTATCCTGCAGTGGGAAGCAAAGGTTAATTTAGGAAAGGTAGCTGCTGGCAGACCTCCCATGGTGAGGGTTGGCTTCCAGCAGGGAGAGGCCCTTTGGCAAGGATCCTGAGAGAACTCTGAGGTGGAGGAAAGGGCTGGAATCCAAGATTCCATGCATCATCTGCCTGAAACACCAAAACCTGTACTCTAGCTCCGGGTCCCAGCAGGGACAAGCTAGTGACTGCAGAAATGGAGGAAGAAGAGAAGCCCACAAAGCTAGGACCCTCATCACCAGAGGAGACGCTGGAGTCTCCCAAGCGTGGGGCTTATTATCCCATAGAGTTAAACTGTGAATGTTAAGTCACTCACTGTCCCAGAATGCAACAGCTAAGGAGAAGCTGACATCTGGGGTTCTTCCTGACCAGCAAAGCTACTAGGAATCGATAAAGGATTGTCTCAGGTCTAGGGTATGGGGTGTCACATCACAGACATGATCTATCTCTGCTCCCTCTTCTTTTCTTTTATACATCAAGAAGGAAAGAAAACGGAGAGGGCTGGAGGGAGGGAGGGAGGAAGGAAGAAAGGAACAAACTAATGATGGAGAAAAAAAGAAAGGACATATTTTTTCCTTCCCCATGCATCTTGGATTATGTTTTGGCATTTTGTTTGGTTTTTTTTTTTTTTTTTCCGAGGCGGGGTCTCACTCTGTAGCCCTGGCTGGCCTGGAACCTGCTCTGTACTCACAGAGTTTAAGATCCTGCCTGATTCTGTCTCCCATGTGCTGGATTAAAGACTTGTGCACTGGGCCTGGCAGGATCTTGTGATACTTGGTTTCATAAAGGTTTAAGGAACTTGCCCTGAGAAAGCCACCAGAGGAGAAAAACTCAAAGGCTGGAGGCCCTTGCAGTGGGTTACTGCAAGGACGGTAAGCACCCAGCAATCCCTGCATTCCTCATTCCCCCAGAGGCATCTGGGATGTCCTAGCACTAGTTCTCCTTTAGTCCAGAGATTTGTTTCTGTCCTGCCCTCCAAAGAGTTAACATAGGCACGCCATACCCTGTGATGGGTGTTTGTGATACGGAACACTTGCTCATTTAACTTAAGAAGAAGGGATCTCGGATGCCCATTATTCTTTGAGACCCAATGAAACATACTTGCCACTTAAAAATCAATGACAATAAAAGTTTGAGTTTTCCAATAAATAGAGAGCAATAGAATCCAATGGCGTTTTGTTTTTCTAGTTCCTTTTTATTGCTAAGATAAAACACTCTAACCAGATGCAAGAAAGATTTGATTTGCCTTACATCTTTCCTACCTTGGGCGCAGTCCACTCTTAAAGGAAGTCAAGACAAGAATGCAACAGGAACTTACAGAGAAACTTTAGAAGAACTCTGCATACATCATGCTTAGCTACCTGTCTTACCCGGCCCAGGGCCACCCATCAAGGGGATGGTATGGTCTACCTTAGACTGGGCCTTTCTACATCAATTAACAACCAAAACAATTCACATTTTCATAGACCAATCTGCTCTGGGTAATCCTTTAAACAAGTCTCTCTTCTCAGTTGACTCTAGGCTGTGTCAAGTTGACAGTTAAAGCTAACCAGGCCAGTTACCGATGATATTTGAAACAATATCATTCAGACCACAGTTTTAGGAGGTCTAGCACGGAACTGAGCCATTGCAAGATTGCTGACAGTTACGACATCTCGCAGCATACTACAGTCTGGTGGTCCTCAAAGTCAGACAGGTGTGACTGGTACCATTTACCATCTTGCTGAGCACAGCTGGGTTCAGAATCTCACACAGTTTCTTTTTCCAAAGAATAGTGACAGATAACAACACCAAAAGTCATTTTGAGCTACTATGAAAGTTTTATATTAATATACTACTTTAGCGTAGGGGCTAGAGTTGAATCAATGCCTAATTAATGAGAACTATTACTGTGAATCTTAGAGTTTCTATCACTGTGATAGACAACCATGACCAAAAGCGACTTGGGGAGGGAAGGGTTTATTTTGTCTTACAACTCTCAGGTAACAGACCTCTCAGAGGAGAAGCGGGAGGAGACAGGGACTGAAGCAGAGGCCATGGATGAACACTGATCAAAGGTGTGAGGACACAAGTTTGCTCAGCCTGCTTTCTTAAAGCATCCAGGACCACCTGATCATGGTGGCCCCACCCACAATGGCTTAAGTGGTCTCATATCTATCACTAAGAAAATACACTACAGACTTGCCTACATGCCATTTTTTAAAAGGTTACCAAACAGAATTTGTTGATTCTTTTCCCATAGATTTTCACTTTATACCCCAATCACAGCTCCCCCTCTCCTCCAAATCTCCCCTCCACATAGTCCCCCATCCCCAATACCCCTTCTCTGAGAAGGAGGAGCCCCCACTAGGTATCATCCCTCCATACCCGCATGCACAGCCAACACACTAGTCACTGAAAGGCTAGGTGCATCCTCTCCCACTGAGGCCAGGTGAGGCAGCCCATTTAGGGGAGTGGGAGCCACAGACAGGCAACAGAGTCAGGAGCAGCCACACTCCAGTTGTTGGGGGATCCTCACGAAGACCAAGCTGCAACTTGCTACATATGTGTGGGGTGCCCTGAGTCAGGCCTGTGGTTAGTGGTTCAGTCTCTGGGAGCCCCCCAAGGGTCCAGGTTAGTTTGACTCTGTTGATTTTCTACAAGCCAGTCTTATGGAGTTTTCTTCTCAGCTGAGGGTCCCTCTTCCCAAATGACTCTTGCTTGGGTCAAATTGACATAAAACTAGCCAGGACAGCAAGCTACAAATGGACTCTGTACCACAGGTCCAGCCCAACGTTCCATGGCTAGGATGAAGTTTTCCACTCACTATTGCTTGCCCTTAAGGAGAAAAATAAATCTTCAGGCAGCTGTTTTCATGTTGAACTTCTGATCATGTGAGTCACAATTCGGAAGTTTGGATTGGTAGTTTGGAAAACTACTCCACTCATGGGTAACAGTATTTATTTTTCTCTCTTTCAATTGAAAAATAGAATAGGGGACTTTTGTGTATTCCTACTATACCTTGTTAGTGTCTGTCTTAGTCAGGGCTTCTATTCCTGCACAAACATCATGACTAAGAAGCAAGTTGGGGAGGAAAGGGTTTATTCAGTTTATACTTCCACACTGTTGTTCATCACCAAAGAAGGTCAGGACTGGAACTCAAGCAGGTCAGGAAGCAGGAGCTGATGCAGAGGCCATGGAGGGATGTTTCTTACTGGCTTGCTTCCCCTGGCTTGCTCAGACTGCTCTCTTATAGAAACCAAGACAACCAGCCCACGGATGGCACCACCCACAAGGGGCCCTCCCCTCTTGATCACTAATTGAGAAAATGCCCCACAGTTGGATCTCATGGAGGCACTTCCCCAACTGAAGCTCCTTTCTCTGTGATAACTCCAGCCTGTGTCAAGTTGACACACAAAACCAGCCAGTACAGTGTCTCTGCTTCTTATTAATGTAAGACCTTCTAGAAGGATAGATTGGGTTAGGTTCATCACAACTTTAAGTGATATACATAGTATCTGTCAACTAGAAGGCTTGTGACTCTGGATTTATTTTAGGCTCCAGACCTCTTAGCCACAAATGTCACTACTGCTGAAGGGCTTTCCTAAGACACGACAGAACCACGAAGAATATTCTAGTTTCCTCTCTTGGCTTGTTTGCCAATCTCTTACCAGTCTCTTTGATGGGCCAAATAGCCTAAGCCTCAATAAATAGCAACTATGTCTATTACGATCCATTATTCAGTAGTGACTGGAGAAGGCGGTGTAGATGGCAGCCATTTCTGAAGCGCATGCGCGTCTCTTTTTAACAGCGTACTTTTTCCTGTCTACTGTTTAGTGAACATAAATCGCATGCTCCAGCTCCTCGAACATTTTAAAATGTTATCTAGAGTCCCAAACGTCTACATCATGGGACTTCAAATGTCACTTGAAGAATGTGTTGATCCATTTCGGAACTGTCAGAACAAAAACCATCCTGGCAAACTTGAGATAAAGAGATTCTGTAGAGCTCTCAACTCCTCCTGCACCATGCCTGCCTGGATGCTGCCATGTTCCCACCTTGATGATAATGGACCTAACCTCTGAATCTCCCATCTGTGAACACATGGCCGAGTTTCCAAGCTGTGTCCGGACACCCAACCTGATCTGTGGCCCGCATGGGCTCACATATAAAAATGATTGCCACCTCTGCATGACCCGGATGGAAGCCAGGAAGAACATTCAGATCATGAAGGATGACAAATGCTGAGCCCAGAGGTGCTCGAGGCGTGGAACTTCGAGCTGGAGAACAGTGATGCTTCAGAGGCTATGACATGAAATAAAAGATGCAGCCCCATCCTCCAGAAAGAGATTCTCTTCCTTGGGTGAGCTGTGGTCAAACAGATGAGCATGCGCAGTGGGGAAACCGTCATCTGCTAAACACATTTGTTTCACGTGGTCGGCTTTGAATATTTTTGAGCTTTGCTCTTTAAAACTTCAGGATGATACAGATTTTTTTTTCACATGTCCTAGGATATCGTCACTATTTTTCTTCACTTACCAAACTCCCTGTGTGCTCCCTCAACAGCCTGAAGCTTCCCTTTCTCTCTTACTTTATTCTTTATGTAGTATGTGCACATTGATGCCCAATAATGGCAGGGGAGATAATTCCGGGTGCCCCTTAGGGAAGGGACATTTGGTTTTTAATGTCTCCACTTCTAACATGTTCAAACTTTCTTGACATCAGTTTTCTTAATCTTATCTGCCACACTTTCTTTCTGTTATGCAGAGAAAACTGCAGATGGAGAAGTTGGGGGTCAGGAAAGTAGCCGGCAGAGGGGTGACTAAGTTGACTATATTAAGACCGTCAACACATAGGAAACAGAAAAATCCCCTTACAGGTGCATCATTGAATATAATACTAAAATATATGTACACACCAATTATTTGTCACATGCCTTCTTTGTTTTAGACACCAGGAGATGTGACTACATATCAGCTATGCTTCCAGTTCTCCTGGAGCTCACTGGGAAGTGCAGGAAAACAGGGAGTGTCAAATATTTAGAATCTATTAGCTAAGTGCTTCAGGGAAGGTAACACAAAGCATTGTGGGAAAACATGGCAATCCCTAACGAAAGACTAGGTGTTTGTAAGTGATGCTGTCAAGGTTTCCCTGTAGAAGTGACTGACGCTTGAACTAGAAGATGAGAATTGTTTACTGTTTAGAAAAAGAACAGAATTATTCCCCGAATAACAAAACAGTGTGCACAGGAGCTCACAGTTGTTGGGAAATCACAAGTTATTCAGGGCTAGGTGCTGGGCAAAAGGGGGTGGGAGATGGACTGAAGAGGGTACAGGGCACTGGGTATGGATTGTTTTCACAGAAAGTGAGAATCTAGGTCCTCTCTACTCATGGTTGGTAGGTAGGCAGTCAGAAGAAGACGGACATTTTGAAATCTGGCAACTTGGGTTAAACCTTGATAACATCACTACTTTGTCAACCCGCCCCAAGCCTCAGTTGCTTCAGCAATAAAATAAGCGATAACATCTACTCTAAAGGATTATCATTAGGGCTGAATGACATATTACACGGCGTCTCCCTCGCACTGCACAGGGCCATGTTAAGCCACAGTAATGATTATAGAATGAATTGCTATAATCAAGAGTAGCAACACAAGTCCTTGAGTCACATTCTCACATGAACATCAACAGGACTCTGTTGCCTGTAGTTACCATCAGCAAGACACTTGTCTGAACCTGTTTGTAGCCTACCTTGCATTTGGTTTCTTTGGCTCTGTGTCTTTAGTGGTAACATATATTTCACAGTTTGGTGCTATTTTACTCGGTAACAAATGAATTGTTTGGAGCAAATTATTATGTCATTAGACTCATACATTTCTTTTTTTTTTTTTCTTCCTGCCAGAGAATTTATGAGCTGAAAGAGGCCATTAGAACTCATCTATGGAGTTGGGGATGGGGCAGACAATACTCCAAGGACATACTAACTTTCTCAGAAACAGCTGAATTTTCATGAGTCAGACACTGTTTGTGAAATTCAAAATCTGTTTTCGAAAGGAGACAATGACAAGAGAAAGGGCTTGGAGGTTGGATGCTACTGACTCACGTGCTGGTCCTGGCAGCTTAACTCCATGTAATTCCTGGCTCCGGGTTTCTCATCCACACAACGATGATGTGCCCACCTGTCCTGTGGCTTTGTCGTGAAGACCTAGAATGAGGTTCCTGCTCATTGCTGGTGATCCTGCTTCCTACATGTTTGTGAATTAGGGAACCAAGTCACATCAACCAAGTTGTGTCCTCTGAGTAAGGTAGCGAGCTCATTCGAGAGTAGGAGCTCTACAACAGCCGTCCTCTGTTTCAAGGCTGTTGAGCTTCTGGAGTCACTGTCCTCGTGTTCATCCCCTGTGCTTTAGGCCAGTTAGCAGACTTTTCACGGAAAGCAGTGGAGTCCAGGCTTGGGAAGCTATACTCGGTCTTAATCAAAAGTCAAAGGAGCTTTGAGAATAATTTTTAAGTGAGTGTATGTGAAGCTCTCAGTTGGAACTGTGCCTCATGTATACTAGGCAAGAACTCCTCCCCTACTCCGTGTTCCCTGTCCATTGGGTTTGGGAAAGTATTGGGTTAAACCAAGCCACGGGAAGCCAAGCAAAGAATGTGGGTTAGACCTGCAAGATTATTTCTGGGATGACTGTTCTTTTGGCTTTCACCAGCACAAAAACAAACAGCCAATAATTTCTTCCCCCTTTTCTCCCTCAGAATGAACTTTTTAGAAATAGTTTCTGGGACCTGAGTAAGATTGTGGATTTAAGCACTCATCCTGGATATCTGCCTGCAGCCTGACAGTGTAGTCTCTCTCACATTGGCTCCTTGCTCCCCCTTTTTTTTCTCTCTCTCTCCTGTCCCTTCGCTCTTGGAATACAACTCCTACTGACATAGAATTGCTGCAGGTTCTGTTTCTGAACAACTCAGACTGAAAAATGCCACAAGCTCCCCCAAACAGCATTATTATTCGAATTATTTATCTTTGTAGATTTCCTCACTTATGAATACTATCTGTATTCTTAGTCGGTTATATCCTAAATGAGTAATAAGTCATTTGGGGAAAGTTAATTTCCGTGTCTCATGGTATGTGTATTCGTGCGCCTGTGTGTGAGGGCCGACCCCTTGACATGTGGGAATCGAAGGGACAACCTGGGGTATGGGACCTCCTCCTCCTCTACTTTGAGATAGAGTCTCTCTTATTGTTCACTGATGTTTATAGCAGGCTATCTGACCCTCAACCTTTCAGCAATTCTCTTCTCCAACTCCCATTTCACAGCAGAGTGTGGTCTTGGGCCTCTTTGAGACCCTGCTAAATACTTGTGTAATACCAGGCAACTCTGAGCTCCATACAACCTGGGATACGGTAAAGGCTCGCTGAAGGGTCTTCTACTACCATACCCACAGGCTTGTTGCAGCAGTGCAAGGAAGTAAGACCTTAGACTAGTGGTGCATGCCTTTAATCCCAGCACTTGGGAGGCAGAGGCAGACAGATTTCTGAGTTCGAGGCCAGCCTGGTCTACAGAGTGAGTTCCAGGACAGCCAGGGCTACACAGAGAAACCCTGTCTCGAAAAACAAAAAACAAAAACAAAACAACAACAAAAAACAAACAAAAAAAAGACCTTAGTCTAAAACGAGGCTTCAGTCACAGGCCTGCAAGGCTGGCTATTAGCACCAATGCTTTGAAGACTTCAATTTTCTGCCTCTAGAATCTCCTCTCCTTCAATTTGTTTCTTTAGCCGAGTCCTTTCCCCTCCATATTGTGTCTTTATGAGAGCAGAGCCAGCTAAGAGATAGTCTAAAGGAATGTCTCCCTACTCAGATGAAGACAATGTCTCCCTACTCAGATGAAGACAATGTCTCCCTACTCAGATGAAGACAATGTCTCCCTACTCAGACGAAGACAATGTCTCCCTACTCAGATGAAGACAATGTCTCCCTACTCAGATGAAGACAATGTCTCCCTACTCAGATGAAGACAATGTCTCCCTACTCAGATGAAGACAATGTCTCCCTACTCAGATGAAGACAATGTCTCCCCTCTCAGACAAAGACAATGTCTCCCCTCTCAGACAAAGACAATTCCTTTCCTGTATGCAAGCTAAGTTCTCTCCACGCTAATGAAGCTAATGTTCTATTGCTTACTGCCATTGTGCTATGCTTCGTTACACAAGGCAATTTCACACATGTACAAAAACATACTTTGAGCGGGTTCCTCCAACACATCCCACTCTTCTCTGTCTTCTTGCCTGCTTTGTGTCCTGCGTGTACTTATCTATGTATCTATAAGAGATCTAGGACTTACAAATGAGAAAGCAATGGAATACTAGTCTTTCTGAAGTGATTGAACTCACTTGATACGATAATCTCTAATTGCATATAATCTGCAAATTATGTAACTTCCTTCTCTTCCGTTCCCTTCTTTTAGTATTTGGGTGTGTGTGTGCATGTGTGTGTGTGTGTGTGAGAGCACACGCTCAGTGAATTAGAGTGTGCTGGTGTGTGCATGTGCTCATGAAAGCCAGCGGAGGATCCCTGGAGCTAGAGTTATCAGTCGTTGCAGGTCACCTAATCAGCATAGAGTGAAGCAAATGACGGTGCTCTAGAAGAGCAGCAAACACTGTTACCCACTGAGGCATCTCTTCAGCCCAATTTCATTCTTTTTTTATGGCTGAAAGTATTGCATTGTATATGTTTACTACAGATTCTTTAACCATTCTTCTGTTGATGGGCACTTAGGTTGGTCGATGGACACATAGCTACTCTGAAAACGCTGCACTAAACACTGATGTGCAAACGTCTCTGTGCTATGTTGATCGGAACTCATTTAGGCACATAGCAAGTAGTGGTCCAGGTGGGTTGTGTGGCAGGTCTGTTTTGGGTGATTTTTTATTTCCAGGAACCTCCAGCGTGATTTCTGTAGAGGCTGGACTACTGTCCATTCCCACTAGCAAGTTCCGGTGTGCCCTTTTCACTTACATCCTTGCTGCTGCTTGTTACTCATGTTCTTGGTGACCGCCATTTTGACCAGCATGAGATGAAATCTCAGTGCACTCTCAATTTGCATTCCTCTGAACATTCGCTTCCGGTGCCCATTGGTCATTTCGACTTTCCACTTTGGTGAACAGCCTGCTCATTCTCCAGGGAAAAACACTGACCTTTGAACTTAATGTCCTGCTTCAGCCTCAAACAGCAGCAGCAGCAACAGCAGCAGCAGCACCTGTGCTCCTTACTCCAGCAGGTGCCTGTCCTTCCCAGAAGCATGCAAAGTCTCTTCTTTGTGAGGCAGGAAGTTGCCAAGGAGTCACATTGATAAGACCAGAGATGTATCAATGCAACTCAAAAGAATGCTGTGTTTGCAAGCAAATAAGAAATGTAACAGATCTTCCATATAGACTAGCAATCATGAGTTGTTTTTAAAGTTCCCCATAATAATCCTCTGGGAAAAGCATTCTTGATACTCTTGTGAAAATGACGAATGGGACTCAAGGCAAGTGACATTGGTCGTGAAGTTGAGTAGTTGGGTCCAAGATTCAAGTTCAGATTTCCCATACACCAAATCCTTTTCTAGAACTTCTATAATTCCACAAGGAAAAGCAACTAGCTCCCAAGCATAGTTTTGTGCGCAAAAACTCACCTTTGGAGTTTTGCTTTGGTGACAAGCAGCAAGTCACATTGCTTCAGAAGTGATCTTCAGAGCTGGGCTGTTTCTCCACTTCAGCATCTGAGAATGGTGATAATGCTGCTTGTAGCTCTTGGGATTATTGTAAGACTTAAGTGAGCTAAAACAGGAAGAGTGTTTGGCACAGAGATGGCATGTTGGCAGTAACGACTGCCCACTACTGCTGAGAAAGTTGCAAGGTGATAGTACCTCGATTGCCAGGCTTAAGGTATCAAATCAAATGGTTTTTAGTGCCTGACATTCATAAATATTTAAATTAGATTGTTACCTCTTCTTTTCTTATCGCTTAGAAATTATCTCCCATTCATCACAGGAAGTAAAATCTTGCTGTCACTGCTTAGACAGGACTGCAGCTTGGTGTACACCCTGTCGGAGATGTCTCGGTTGCTTTGGTCTGTCTGCAGGTCTTGCTCCACACAGCAGAAGCAATTGTTTTAATAGGAAACAGATCTCAAACTGTGGTTCACAACCCACTTTGACAAACCTCTATCTCTAAAAAGATTTATATTAGGATTCAAAACAGAAGCAAAATTACAGTTACGGGTGCTGGGAACTGAATTTAGCAAGAACATTCTGTGTTCGTACAGTTATAAAGTAGCCATGAAAATAATTGTACAGCTGGAGGTCACCACAACACGAGGAACTGTATTAAAGGATCACAGTGTTGGGAAGGTTGAGAACCACAGCAACAGGGCATTTTCCCTGAGCTGATTTTATCACCTTTCCCTTTATCTGCACTACTCTGCCTTTGGTCACTCAGAGCATCTTGCAGAGGGGCAAGGAGCACATAAGGAAAGTGCCCAGGCTTTGCAGGGGAGCACTCATCCACATTTGATCCCTGCTCCTTCGTCTCCTCCAGGTTCAGTTGTATCATTTGTGCCTGCCTCCCTGTACAGTGGACATTATGTGAGAGGATGTTTCAGAGGCTTTGACAGTAACTGATCTACAGTAGAATTCAGTGAGAGTTGTTTCTTTCATATGCCTCTGTTTCCTCAGCACCCTTTCCAATTTTCTTCGGAAGGGAACCACAACTGTGTATGTAATGCGGTTGTAAGAGAAAAGGGCGTTTTTATTCTTTTGCTATATAATGAGGAGCCTGAGTCAAATTCCTGTATTGAAGACTTGATGTTGGGTGTGTCACAGTCTGACCTCATTTTGGAACAGGGTTACAGCAATGTAACCATTTGACATGAATTCAGAGTATAGTAAGACAGCACTCCATCTAATGCCTGCTATCCTTGTAAAGAGGGGAAATATACACACTCTGCCTTATCTCTGTCTATCCCTGCCTCTCTCTGTCTGACTCTCTCTTTTTCTTTCTGACTCTCCATCTCTGTCTCTGACTATCCCTGCCTCTCTCTGTTTCTCTCTCTTTCTCTCTGACTCTCCTCCTCTGTCTCTGACTATCCCTACCTCTCTCTGTCTCTCTTTCTCTCTGACTCTCCACCTGTCTCTGCCTCTGTCTATCTCTGCCTCTCTGTCTCTGTCTGTCTCTCTCTGTCTCTCTCTCTTTGTCTCTGTCTCTGTCTCTCTCTGTCTCTCTGTCTCTCTGTCTCTCTGTCTCTCTCTCTCTCTCTCTCTCTCTCTCTCTCTCTCACACACACACACACACACACACACACACACACACACACACACACAGGGTCTATTGTATATGACCATACCACCTCAAACACGCGGAATCTTATCTGACCTCAGAAGGTAAGCAGTGTCAAGCCTGGTTGCTGCTGAGATGGGAGGGGTGAGGAAGAGGTGTGAGGAAGAGGCTTCCGGCAAGCCAAGGCTGGCAACGCTTGGCAGCCAGCTCGAGCAGCTGAAGGAGCCGCACAGAGGGCATGCTCTTTCCCTGCGCCCAGAAAGCGCCCACCCTGACGGCGCTTTGGTGTGGAGTTCCAGTCTCCAAAGCCATGAGAGGGTAACAACCTGGTTGCTTCAGTGTGTGGTCATTACCATGGCAGCCCTAGCAAACGAACACGGAAGCAACTAGAACTGAAGGCTTCTCAGAAGTAGTGACAAGATGACTCTGAATATTTATTAATATTTATTCATTTAAAATTAAACTCTGTAATAAAATTCAAGGGAGACAAGCAGTTCCCCCCACCCCCGAAGTCATTGAAAGTGAAGACTATAAATGGCATAAAATAGCCCATGAGATCTCTTAACACTTTTTAAAGACTGTTTTCAATTGTATTGGTGTATATTCGTTGTACATAGTGCTGGCTTTTACAAGGACACATTTATATAGTGTATGATATGTTGAGCATAGCCCCACCCCTCAGTCCTGCCTTCTGCTCCCCCGCCCTAGTCTTCTTTGTTCTTCTGCACTATTTTGTTTCTACTTTTAAGAAGACATATTTAGTCTTGTTCTAAGTGTGTGAGTGCCTGCATGTGTATATATGCACTGCATGCATATCTAGTGCCTGAGGGGGCCAAAAGAGGGCAACGGATCCCTCAAAAGTGAAGTTACACAAGGTTGTGAGATGCTCTTAGCCACCACATGATTTCATGTCTCTATAATCTATGACAGGAAACCTGCTGTCTGTGCTTCTGAGACTGACGTAATTCACTTGGGATGGTGGTCTCCAGTTGTATCCAAATTTGTCCTTCTTTCTGAATGCATACATTCCCATAGGAACACTTAAACTTTAAAAAAAGAATTTAATTGAATCCAAGTGTGGTGGCGCACGCCTTTTATCCCAGCACCCAAGTGGCAGAGGCAGGCAGATCTCTGAGTTCCAGGCTAGCCTGATCCACAGAGTGAGTTCCTGGACAGCCAGGGCTACATCAGCAACCTTGTCTTAAAAAAGTAAAAATTAACTCCCAAAACATTCAGATGACATTTTCATATAGTCTCTGATGCTAATATAGAAAAAGTGTCACAACCGGAACTAAAATCTATGACCATAGATCAAACTGCCCGGCACAATAGCATGTCTGTGTGTATGCTTCTGCATGTGTGTGTCTTAGGGTCTTACTGCTGTGAAAAGACCATAGCCAAGAACTCTTATAAAGGACAGCATTTAATTGGGGCTGGCTTATAGGTTCAGGGGTTCCGTTCATTATCAAGGCAGGAGCATGACAGCATCCAGGCAGGCACGGTGCAGGAGGAGCTGAGAGTTCTACATTTTCATCTGAAGGCAGCTAGGGGAATACTGACTTCCAGGCAGCTAGGAGGAGGGTCTTAAAGCTCACACCCACAGTGATACACCTACTCCAACAAGGCCACACCTTCTAATAGTGCCACTCTCTGGGCCAAGCATATTCAAACCACCACAGTGTGTGTGTGTGTGTGTGTGTGTGTGTGTGTGTGTGTGTGTGTGTAAGAGAAAGAGAGAGAGAGAGAGAGAGAGAGAGAGAGAGAGAGAGAGAGAGAGAGAGAATAGTGAAGCAAAATTAAAAACAAAAGCCACTGTCTGGAGCCTAGAATGTGTTCCTCTCTGCAACTGGAAACTGCACACCTGCATGAAGGTAAAAGGCTCCTCACTGCTCCTCACTGCTGTCCCCAGGATGCTCTACCCCTGAGAAACTGCTCCTGAAGAGTCTAGACTGTGAACCACCATCCTTCTGTCACTGGGAGCTGTGTCATCTTCCATTCTGGACTCGCATCTCTTGACTGCAGCAGTTGGGAAAGGAGGTGAGCAGCGATGACTTTTTCATATACCTGGGGATGAGCTTTTCAAACGTGAGATGTTTATGGGACTCTCTTCTGGCTCTTTCTGGGCATGACTGCATTTCCCCATGGCGTTGGGGAGCAGGTTTCTTGGTCAAGGTGGAGAAAGCGGTTGGGAAGCTGCCGCAGCCATTCTGGTACTAGGAGTATGTTTAAAGGAACTGCATCTTAGTTCTGAGATTGTGAGGAGCACACTGCCATTTGTCATTCACCCCATATTCTGTGAGAACAGCCTAGCAGAGGCTTTGCGAGGGGACTGGGCAAGACTCTCCGAGTGGAGCAGTAATGACCTAACAACATGCAGTGCGGATATTCACATACAAGCCAGCTCCCGGCATCAAATTCCTGATGAGAAATTTCAGTCTAAAGGTGGCAGTCCTTTCATTGTAAAGTAAAAAGCATGTAAAGACCCGTAGGATTTGTGTCTAAAATCATCGTGCTCTGGTTTAAGATTCAAAGGAATTTAAGTTCCACACCTTGGTGGTACATCTTCTTGGTCTAAGCTCTTGCAGTCGCTAGGCATAATGGATTGTTTTTGATGCTGTATCTTTAGCTGTGCCTCTGAAGCTCAGGTGAATTTTGTGAGTCCTACCTTTTCAGGAGCCAGCTAAAGAGTTGGCAGAAGGATCAGTGTGAAGAAACAAGAAAAACAGCAAGACAGACCCAAGCTGTGAGTCCCAACATCTTGGTTTTCAGTGCCTATGATTGCCTGGTGCCTTCTGGGGCCATGCCCAAGAGAAAGAGGGGTACTAAAGGAGATAAAGCTAAGGAGAAGGAACCAGAGCGATCTGGAAGGTCATCTGTTGAGTCTGCTCCTCAGTACCCTGAGCCCAAGCCTCAGAAGGCCTGTGCAAAGAGGATAGAGAAGGCACCAGACAGGACAAAGACAGGCCGATGCTGACAGAGAGTGGAGCAAATTTCACAGACAGACAATGGAGATGCCAACCCAGACCAGGCACATGAGACCCAGGGTCTCAAAGGATTATTGAGAACTGCTTCTGGTACAGTTTGAAATAATATATTGAAATATATATTTAATAATACATATAGAGTTTTGTTTTATGTTTAAAAAATTTATGTAAAACACGCCTGTAATCCCAGCACTTGGGAGGCAGAGGCAGGCAGATTTCTGAGTTCAAGGCCAGCCTGGTCTACAGAGTGAGTTTCAGGACAGCCAGGACTACACAGAGAAACCCTGTCTCAAAAAATTGAAAAGCAAAAAAACCTTACTTTGTTAGCACACAGAACCCTTTATTGTTTGGAGGAGAGGGGGAAAGTGTCTGTCTCTCAGTCTGCATTGAAGGGGGGAAGAGTAACACCCTTCCCTTCAAATTTTAATAGGTTCCTCTCAGTTGCGGAAAATTAAAAAATGTTTGACCTTAATGTACTTTGTACATTTTCTGTGATGAATATGTATTATTATCGGGAAAAAAAAAAAGTCTTCCTTAACTTAAATTATTTTTCTAGCCTGATGAAAGACACTTAGAAAACACATATGTGCTTAAGAAGAAAATGAGTGAGAAGAACCAATATACACTTCTCTGGTCTCCCTTTGTATGCCTCTACCTTGCCTACCCATTCTGCCTTATAGTAAAATATGTGTCACATGTGAGTGAGCCTTCAGTACAGCATGCTGTTTTACTGCAAAGTTACTTGGGGTTAATTCTTTCATAAAACACCATTGCGGGTTATATCAAGAATAAGGGGACCGCGGTGCTAAGGGACAGTAGAAAGCCCTCTGGCATACAAATGCCCCTCTCCCACAGGTGCTCTCTCACACAGCTTTCTATGTGTCACCCAAGAGGGTGTAAAATTCCAGGTCCCTTTATTTCAGCATTGAGTTGTCAGAGGAGAGTTATCGCTCCCTCGTTTTTATTTTATGGTCCTACTGAGTCCCCAGGATGTGCAGCTGAAAAAAAAATCAATGCCAGATGGCTCCGTAGGAGACGTGTCTAACGGTTCTCTGCCATCCTCAATCTTTCCAAGCCTGGAGTGGAGTGCTCCGGGCTGTCACGTCCAGTGGTTAATGAGAGCATTCGTTTGCTGCTCACAGTTCGTAAGTGCTGAGAAAGGTTTGTTTTGCGTGTGTTTTCTTGTGAAATTTTCTCCACAGTTATGCAAGGTAGGCACTGGTCTTACACAGATTTAGATAGACATTTTTCTTTTTTCTTTCTTTCCTTCCTTCCTTCCTTCCTTCCTTCCTTCCTTCCTTCCTTCCTTCCTTTCTTTCTTTCTTTCTTTCTTTCTTTCTTTCTTTCTTTCTTTCTTTCTTTCTTTCTTTCTTTCTTTCTTTCTTTTTTCTTTTTTCTTGGCTTTTCAAGACAGTGTTTCTCTGTGTAGCCCTGGCTGTCCTGGAACTCACTCTGTAGACCAGGCTGGCCTCAAACTCAGAAATCCGCCTGCCTCTCCCTCCCAGAGTGCTGGGATTAAAGGCGTGCACCACCATCGCCTGCCCAGCAAAGCCAGTACTAAAAAAACATTTTTGCTGCCTTTAAAGAAAGCCCCGGTACCAAGAAACAATGGCCTAACAGTTTGTCAGTGAAATCTAGGACACATCAGGTAAGACAATAAGGGTTCCACAGAAAACTAAACTCTTACCAAAAATGATGTAAACCGTAGGTTATTTCTGTCAAAGATGGCGATTTGAATTTGCTAAGCACAGTGGGTGTCAGATCAAAGGAGTACTGGCTCTCTCCCCTCCCCCCTCCTCTCTCTCTCCCTTTCCTCTCCTTCTCCATCTTTCTCCCCTCCATCTCTATCTCCTTTCTTTCACTCCATCTCTCTCACTCCTTCTCTCCCCTTCCTCCCTCCCTCCTTTCCTCCTTCCCTCCCCCCCCCCTCTCTCTCTCTGGATCTCTTTCTGCCTCTCTCCTCTCTTCCTGTCTCTCTCTTCCTCTTCCTTGCCACTTTCCTGATCTCAGTCATCTTACATGAATAATTAGCATATCCGGCAATCATTCGCTCGATACCCCCAGTTCTGTTACCCGTGCTCAAAGAGGGCCTTATATTCATGCTAAATGGGCACATGAATATGTTCTATGCTTATTATAATATTATTCCACTGTCGATCTAAGCAACAGCTCGTAGCACAATAGGCTATAAATACTGAATGCCATACCTCTGGGTCGTACTCACATCTCCCATTGCTAAGGTAGAGACGGAGGAGAGGTCTCTGCCCTTACCGCTTACCCAGCCTGAATCCTTTTTCTCATTGCTGTGTAGACTTTTCTTTGCTTAGTGGCCTTTTCTGGGACTCCTGTTCCCTAGCCGAGAGAGTCACACATTACTTCTTATATTACTAGCGTTGCTCCTTTGACTCCACAGTTTAATTACAAAATATTTGCCGAAGGTCATATTTTATTTTAACGCATTGCTTTTGGTTTTATCGTCAGGAGCCAAGCGCGCCAGAGGCAAGTGCGCATGCGCAGCCCGTGCCACCGGCTCTGCTTCGGTGTAGTGCATGGTCTGGACGGCCCATCGCCCTTTGCACTTCCTGAGTTGATCTCAACATGGCCTCATTTTCATTTTCATTTTTTTTTTCAAAAGAGATTAACCTTCAGGGCAAGTGCCTACTGAGAAAGTCATTGGCTGGGTGTCGCTGCTCTTGGCTAGATATGACAATCTTGTTAATTCATGCTGGCTTTCATTTAAGCAAAACCCAAAAGAGTTGGCTATCAAAAATTGTTTAATGTTCTAGAAATTTCCCTCGTGCTGGCTAGTTTAATGGTGCAGAATGTCCTTTTTTTTTTTCTTTTTAAAGCAAGTTAGGAATGTTTTAACAATAATTGCCCTTTCTTTGTGGAAAGAAGGGGGAAAAAGAAATAAATTTCACATAATATTTTCAAAGAAGTTTGTAGGTTGACTTATAGACTGCAGCTTAGATCAAGTTGCCTACATACCAGAGTGCTGACGACAGAGTGCAACATCACTGGGCACTCTGAAACCCCCGGTCTCACACTCCCGTTGGTAATTGATGCCTGAGATACAGTATTAGATTGTCAATCCCAAACTTCACAGAATATTTGGTAATATTACACAGAAGCACGAGTCTCAGCTAGGTCCTTTGCACATGTTATGATTGCGCGGTCTTGTGAGACCCCGGATAGTGGGAGTGGAGGGTGTCCCTGACGCTTGCCTGATCTTAGGACTCTTTTCCTCCTTCTGGTTGCCTTGTCCAGCCTTGATATGAGGGTTTATGCCTGGGCTGATTGTAACTTGTTATGCAGTGTTTGGCTCATATCCCTGGGAGGCCTGCTCTTTTCTGAAGGGAAACAGAGGAAGAATGGATCTGGGGGAAGGGTACTGAGAGGAGTGGAGGGAGGAGAGCCTGTGGTTGGGATGTAGTGTATGAGAGGAGAACAAATAAGAAATAAAAGAAAATAGATTTTCATACAGTATATGCTGATTACGGTTTTCCTTCCCCCAACTCCTCCCATTTCCTCCCCAACTCCCCTCTCATCTGGATCCAGCCTCTTTCTGTCTCTTGTAAAAAAAAAAAAAAAACAAAAAACAAAAAAAAAAAAAACCCAACAGGCACCTTATTTCTTAGATGCCTAATTCCTTAGGAATGATAAAATAAAATAAAGATAAATAAAATAAGATAAAACAACAAAAAAACCCAAAACGTCAGAATAGGACAAAACGAACACAAAGGCAAAGAGCCAAAGAGAAAGCACAAGAAATACATTGGATGCAGACACACACACACACACACACACACTCCACACACAACACATACAACACACATACAAACACACAACACACACATACAACATATACACAACACATACAACACAAACAACACTCACAATACACATACTACACACATATACAACACACATAGAACACACACAATGCACATACAATACACACACAACACACACACACTTGCACACATACTCTCGAGCATACGAATCCCATAAAAACAGCAAACTAAAATCCATAATACGTAAGTGAAGGACCTGTAGAATTAAAAAAAAAAAAAAAAAAAAAGATGCCCTAACCCAACATTATGAGACAAAGAAGCTCCAAAGATTCACTCTGAATCAATATCATTTTTAACTACCAGCAATTGTGATTAGGAAAAAATGTAACAATTTTAAAAACTGGTCAAGACATTTATACAAACGGTAACAAATGCCAGTCTTTATTAAGGTGCACACACATACCAGAATAATTTGGTGGCGGTGTATGAGAACAGGTCCTGATGCCAGGAACCTGAGGAAGTAGAGCCACACAGACCTAGAATTACAGAGTATGCAATTATTGGAGGTTCGTTGTTGGAAATCTGGTCCAGGGAGTCAAGACGAGTTGGATCACTGCATTGTGCAACAGAGAGAGAAGCCAGTGGTTTGGTTGAAGTAAAAGTGACTCCATGGAATCTACCTGGATCGTCTTAATCAATGGGTCAGACACATAGTAGGCGCCAGGATGCAGTTGCAAAGCTTCACGCACACACCACTACCATCATCCTTGCTGTCTATGATTTGATGAAACACTGTGGGATCGGGGTGATGACGGGATGTACAACCCTAGGTGGATGTCGTTGTCGCATGAAGCTGAATCCGTATGACATAAAATAAAACAAAACTGGGGCACCCACAGCAGAGGATGCAGACCTTGGGAGAAGGAAAGGGGACTAGAGAAGAAAGCAAAGATTTTGAAAAGGAAAGCAATCTGATGGGGATAAATGTGAACGTTGGTTCACTTGACTGATAATTCTTGCGGCTCTTCATGTGTGGATTCAAAAGTGATCCAAATAACTTCTAAGCAGCATGTCAAAAGAGGATATTAGTGTGGCCTTTGGTTTCTAAGCACAAACCACTTTGTGCTCTCGGACACTCGTATTTGTAGAGATACTATAGTGTGGATACTGTGGTTGGATACTCTGTCCTGAACCTGCGGGCATAACCCACTTCCTGGGCTTCTGGAGCAGTTCCCACTAGATAAGGATGCTGTCAAGGACCCGACAAGTTGTATCCTCCTGGTGGGACAGCTTTTCCACTGTCGTTTCCTGTGGACTCTACACCTGAGTCTTTGATGTTACTAGTACCACATTAGCATGGACTCCCTAGCAGAACTCAGCTTGCCCGGGCATGTAGACATACCTTCCAAAATGTGCTTTCTGCCTTCTACTGGCCTGTTTGGCAAGAAGTCGTTGCCCAACATTAAAGAATGACTTTTATTAGAGATGACTCAGACTCCTGGGGCACAGGGAGGCAATCTCATACCTTTGCCGAGTCTTGACTTTTTCTTCATTTCGGATTATGGAAAATCCTATTGTGTGGGGAGAGAGTTTACATATCTGGTTTTATCTAATTGTTCCAGAGTTTGTGCACTATTTCGAATGATTTTAAGTTGGTCTAGGTTAAAGTTAATTAATAACACAATAGGACAAAAATTCATATAGAAATTGTTGAATCACTTTGTCTATACACTTTTTTGTTTGTTTTGTTTTTTCCAAATACTATCGGCCAGGCAGCTAAATTACTTGGGACTTTGTAAATTGAGTTCTGGCAGAGGTCTAGCGATCAGAGAGATCTGTATCTACCAATACAAGGAAAACTTTTGGGGAGATTTTTTATGTACATAGTCTTCATTTAAATAATGAGAAAATCATGGAGTTTCTTCATGAGAATAATCTTGATGTTTGATATAAAACTTGAACATTTTCATTTATTTTTCTACTACCGACTATCAGCGTTCTCAGCATGGCACTGATCCAACATATGTAGGAGAGAGAGAAACTCAGAGAGAAGTTCAGGGCAGGTACTGAAGTGGGAATGGCTAAACTCGGTGATTTTCTCTTTCCATTTCATGACTCAGTGTCCCTTTTGTTAGCACGTAAGCAGATGGATCTGTATTCAATGTCCTTCTGGCCTGTTTTTCTCTCTTCTTCCCTTACGACAGTCTAATGGTGTTCAGCACTGTACTTCCTATAACCCTGAGCAGTGCCCAGGGCTCCAAACGCCACTTCCTGCCTCCCACATGGAAACACTACTTCTGGAGGTCACGCAAGCTCTTAGATTTTCACAGTGCCAGAAGGAGTCACTCCAGAAGAGTTGTCTAGAGTTCCTGTGACTACTCCTTGGGTATCCACATGCTTCCTTCCTGTTAACTATCAGCTCCGTGGGGAACCTGAGAGGCTACTGGGTAATAATGCAAATCAGAGACTCAAACCAGTTAGGACCAGTTCTATGAAGCCAAGTGCCATGGTGACCCTGCCTAATACACCTAAGTGTAGGTGCCATGAGTGGCGGAGGACCAGGTAGACTACCTGGATCTAAAGTGTCTCACTGAGAATAGAATAAAATGAACCTCAAGGGCAGCATTATCCAACTCTCAGATCCAAAAGTTGTCTTCTTAAATAAAACCAAACTATCACAGAACAAATAACTGTCTTCCTGAGCATTTCAAAGAACACACACACACACACACACACACACACAAAAGCAACTACTTTATAGTATTAGGAAAATTATTTCTGTGGTTCAATACTCAGAAAGCACCTGAATGTCATAATAAATCCATAAAGCCTACCAGGTCTCCTGGGATTTGGGGAAGGAAGAAACAATATACTTACAGAAAATCTGGGAAGTCATTTTTTTTTAAACAAAGAAATCTGTAAATAGTATAAAACAAACCACCTCAATATTTTTATGGGGAGTTACCAGAAAGAATACAGTAAATATTTTTAAGACAGATACTGAATGTTGAAATGATTCTTATTTAAAAATTTTAAAATAAAGTGGGGGCATTTCCATAATAATAAAAGCTGGATATCTAAATTGTTTGTTTTTTAAGCTTCAGTTAAAGATTTTTTTTCATGAACGAAATCCAAAGTAAACCCAGCAGGAGGGAGGATTATTTGGTAAAGATGCAGATGTCTGAACAGAGGCTTCTTTCTTCGGGGCTGGCTAGTTGATTCATAAATGACTCTGTGAACAAAACTCCGTGATGTCTTCATTTTGTTTCGAAATACATCTCTCTGAGTGTCCCTGAGCGTGTGTTTATTAAGGATTATTTGTTTTAGTCAGCTTTTTATGATGAAACGCCAGGCAAGCTACCTACAAACAGAGGGGAGCTGATCTAGCTCACAGCTTTAGAGATTTAAAACTCATCACAGGCAGCTGCACTGGGTCAGTCTCTGGTGGAGGAGGTAGGTGAGGGTATGTTGTAGTGTGTAGAAGGAGGAGAGGGAGAGGAAGAGAAGTGGGAGGGGTAGGGAGGAGAAGGAGAAAGGGATGGAGAGAGGAAGGAAAGACAGGAGAGGGGGAGAAGGAGGAAGAGGGGGAGGGGAGGAGGGAGAGAGACTGCATTACCAGATTGGGGAGAGAACAGGGTAGATAGATATTAAGTTGCATTAAGTTTTCACCGTCTCAGCACCCCTGAGAGCACACTTCTCGAGAGCTAGACCCTCCCACTAGGTCCCATCTCCCAGAGGAACTACTCACTACCTCCCAACAGTACAACCTTGGGGACCAAGCCTCTAATCAAAGTGGACCCTGGAGACCACACATGATCAAACAATAGCACTAATCTACAGTGAAGTGAGCCGCGTCCTTTGAAGCTTACACAATGTTATTTACCTCTATTACAAAGTCTTAGCTAAATTCCCACTTGTAATCTTTCAGTGTGAGGTATACACATACAAGCATCTAAGAGAAAAATGCCAGATATTTTTACACCTCCCTTTGAGAAACCAGACGACAAGGTGTGAGGAGAGTCAGAACATGTCTTTCTGAAAGTTGTCACCTTAGCATATTGGTTATTTTGAACTGAAATTAAATTGAGAAATGGTACATCAAGGAAGCACTTTCTTCCTTTCTTTGTTACTTTAACTAAGTGCATACATTTCCCAAAGGAAAGGTGACCTTCTTGTACCAGCAAGTGGAGAGCAAGGACTATGTGTTTATGCCAAGATGCGTCTGTTGGGGGGCTGGGGGGGTTGGACAGCTGCCTCGGTGGTTAAGAACACTTGCTAAGCAATCCCAGCCAAAGTTTGGATGCCAGCACCCATGTAATAAGCTGGTTGTCCTAAACACATGCACACTTACATACACATGCATAAACACATACTACATATATATATATATATACACATATATACATACATGTGCATAAACACACATTACATACATACACACACAAACACACTCACACATATCCACATGCACACACACAAGCACACACATTCACACCATACCTACATATACACACATGCACACATATTCATTCACACACACACACATACACTCACTCATACATATATGCACATATACACACATACATAAACATACTATATACATATACACACACATACCATACACACATATACACACATACACACTCTCACATATACAAACATGCATACATATACACTCTCACATACATATGCATCACGCATACATACACACCAAAAATATACACACTCATACTCATACATACACACATATACACTCACATATATATACATACACACATACTCTTAAATACATGCATACCATACATACACATACACATACTCTCACATACACAACACCCATATACACACTCACACACATACATACACATGCACACACACACACATACCTTTTATAGAAGATGAGTCTATGCAAGCAACCTTTGCTGACATAACTCTGATCTTCTATCACTCCCCTCATGTCAGTCAGTTCCCCTTCCCGGGGTTTCTCACCTCACAGCCTTTCCTTTGTCTTCCACATCTATTGCCCAGTGCCGTAGTGAGATCTGTGGCTAACACTGTGAATTATTCTCAAACCCACAGGAATTTTCACTTCTACCTCCAAAGTACACTGGGTCATATAAAAATATTAATAGCAAATAAATCTTTCTTTGTTCTCTGTTAATTTATTTCTTTTGTCAGTTTGCCTCCCAGGGTGCAGTCACCAGACTTAAGACACTTAGGGAGTGTCTCCTATAAACACGAGAGGCTTAAATGTGAGCATCAAATTATTTCAGGGAAAAAAATTCAGATAATAAAATTATTAAATCATATTTCTGTGCTCATGAAATTCTTTCTTGACTAGCTATGTTGGCTTATAAATAAAACTACATCAAACCATTTTAATGGAAAGAGGGCCATTTTGTCACACAATTGAAAGGTCCATTTAGTTTTAGCCATAAATAGATCAAACTTAAAATGGTCATTGGAATGTCACGTCCCCATCCTCTCACTAGAGGTACCCTGCCGGTCCCCATGTCCAGTCTCCTCTGCCAGCCTCTTCCTTGTGGTATCAGCACCACCAAACCCCTATCTCTGTAAGTGTCACGACCTTAGAGGAGAAAATCAATTCTGTTTTCCAGTGGTCCCTATTTGAGTCTCATTAAGGCCACAGAACTATTAAGCCCACTGCCCCATCTATCAGGAAATTGGTGTGTTGACAAAGGGGATGGTGGGTGGCTGAATCTAGGTCATTTGCCATTCCCTGACACAGAGGGTGAGTCACCGCCACCAAACCCTCATAGGCTGACAATAACGGAAATGGAAAACTAGTTTCTCAAATGAAAGTGAAAAATCTCCTGGAGGAACAATATAAAAAATTGCTAAACACGTGATATGTGGCCAACATCTTCCCGCACACAACCTAACCCCACATACCTCTTAACATCTAAAGCACAGCCTGTTTTCACCAGCATCCTGCCCCCCCAAATCCCACCAGGTTATATGTATATGGGTGGTGCCATCCCTGGGCTGTTAGTCCTGGGTTCTATAAGAGAGCAGGCTGAGCAAGCCAGGGGAAGCAAGCCAGTAAGAAACATCCCTCCATGGCCTCTGCATCAGCTCCTGCTTCCTGACCTGCTTGAGTTCCAGTCCTGACTTCCTTTGGTGATGAACAGCAGTGTGGAAGTGTAAGCTGAATAAACCCTTTCCTCCCCAACTTGCTTCTTGGTCATGATGTTTGTGCAGGAATAGAAACTCCGACTAAGACATCAAGACAGGATTTCTCTGTGTGGCCCTGGCTGTCCTAGAACTAGCTCTGTAGAGTATGCTGGCCTCAAACTCACAGAGATCCACCTGTCTCTGCCTCCTAGGTGCTGGGATGGAAGGAGTGCACCACCATTGTCTGGATGAGTATTTCATCTTTTATAATAAATAGCCCATCCTGCTGGTTCTGCCTAAGGAGACTGGTCTTGGGGTGTTTCTCTAGCTCCCACTTCTTTATCTGGCTTTATTTTGGCAGCATAAGCAAGTGACTACGTAGTGGAGAGGTTGCAGACAATCTAAGGAGATCCAGATTCACCTCAGTGTCTTAAGTTCCACTCAATGGCCTGCTCAGATGAGTCAAATTTCCTTTCAATGTCTCAACAAAGCACTTTCTCCAGTTTCCTCGTTAGACAGTTTGGTAGGCTTATCTCTTCCAAGGCTGTTAGTAACCGCTTACTTCCTCGAAGCAGAATTCTCTTTGCAAAAATGAGTTAAGAGAGCCTAGAAAGATGGTTCAGCAAGTAAAGGCATCTGCTGCTGAGTCTGACGACGTGAGTTCAGTTTCTGAGACCTGCATGGGAGCAGGGGAGAACCAGTTCTCAAGGGTTGGACTCTGACCTCCAAATGTATACATGCGTGCACAAGCACGAACACACTCACACCATATACATATATGATATATGTGTATATTTACATAATTATATATAATTATAATTATATAATTATACATATACATATATAATTAATAGTTGTATTATATAATTATAATATAAATTTATATATTATATACATATATAAATAATTATATGTATATGTGCATATATGATTATGAATATGTATATATGCATACACACATACATAATTACAAATATACATAAACATATACACACATAAGTATACATATACAGACATTTAATTTTTTTCTTTTTTTTGGTTTTTTCGAGACAGGGTTTCTCTGTGTAGCACCCTGGCTGTCCTGGAACTCACTCTGCAGACCAGGCTGGCCTTGAACTCAGAAATCCACCTGCCTCTGCCTCCCAAGTGCTGGGATTAAAGGTGTGCACCACCACCGCCTGGCACAGTTAATATTTTAAATGAGTTTGGAATTGTTTTAGCTCACCTTCAAATTATTTTTAAGCTTGGGTAATGTGGGATTATTAAGGAAAAACATTATTTAGTATGATTTACTAAACACTATTTACTAAAACATTATTTAGTGTGATTTAACTAAACAAGAAGTCTCGTTCTATGACTGAGAGTTAGATATTCTTACAACAGGCCTTTAATAATTATTAAGAGAGCCCATACAGACACCTTGTTCTTTTGTAAAATAGTCTTTCTCGTGCATTCTATGAATGAATATATTCAATTATTACTTTAACTTTTTCCCATTGGAGCATCATTTCAGGTATTAAATGAGAAGCCAGCATGATATTATGTTTGCTATAAGTGACAATGATCTGTAGGCACAGAATAGTTTTTGGTGCTATACTAGATAAATTTAAGAAGCCATAAAAACGTTACTGGGAACAAACAAGGAGAAACAAACACCAACACCCACTTCATCACTGGGAGGCACCAAGGAAACAGGAAAGGGCAATACCCAATAGAAATGGGAGGGACATTTATTCCTGATTTCATAGGCACAAACGTGAGATTGGGAAGGCCAAGTGACTAACTCACCTACTGCAGACTCCACCCAGCTTTCCAGTTTCCATTCTAGGCTGTTGCTTTCCGCTGTTAAATTGCTTCAGCGAGACTGACCACTCCTGTCATGGCCATCTTTATGATGGGTAGGGATGACTCTAGCAACTGATCAATCATCATTAAGATGATCAGAATAATTGGGATGCTCTTCCGTAGCACCAGTCACCCCTTTCTGAAACCTCCTTTGATTTCCTTTCCTCAGACTGGCTTTCTAAATTCTGAAGAAATGCAGTAGTTAAATGATTAGGATACTAGCACTAAATAATTTTTCCTTAGATGTACAAAACCCAGAATATCTAGTGATCCTTAGACAACATCAATAAAGTCCCACCCATTCTCCCTGTGTACATTAACTAATATAAACCGTGTAAACTGATATATGGGCTTTGTGGATGTGTTCCTGTGCGTGCGTGCGTTTGTAGCAGGACAGCGTACAGGGCAGAGGTGGATATCAGGTGTGGTCCTCGGTAGCTGTCTACCTTAGTTTCTAAAATAGAATCAAAAAGGCTGGGCTCTCTGGCACACAAGCTCTAGAGATCCGCCCATATGTGTTCCTTCAGTTCTGTTGCATGAGTTTCAACCTCATCACAGCTGCCCTGGGGTTGGCTACTGTTTGTGCTGACTTAAGTCCAGCCATGTTCTAGCTCTGGGTTTTAATCCTAGACCAGAAGTCAATCTGCGTCCAAATCCAGCTCTTGTTCCAATTTCTTCTTTTGTAGATCATTTAAGAAGTCGCAGACTTCCCACTGACAGACATGCTAAAATGAGCGGGATTCAAGTATTTTTCTCATCTGTTACACTCCAGTGCCTCACAAAACACCCTGAAGTTTGAAGAATTCAACATCCATATTATTAATTCAAAATTAACATGTACCAAGTGCTTATTATACACTACACATTGTTGGGAACCAATCGAATTATTAAGAACAATTCATAGGCGGAAACGCTAACAGAGAGTGTTATTATTTTAAGAGAAAACTCAAAAACTAGTCAGAACCTAAAGATCTCCAAATGGCCTAATTCCAAGACTCAAAATCAAAGCTTCAAAATGTGGTCCAGGGTTGTGTTTCAGTGATAGAGCACTTGCCTGGAATTTATGAGGTCTTTGGTTTGATCTTCATTAATTAATTAAAAATAAAGAGTCAAAGCACGTAGCTAAAAGGAGTCGTCCCTATCATCTACCTCTTTTGAAATATTTTAATTACATTTTCTTTCATTTTATTTTATTGGGGGCAGGGAAGTCAGAGGTTAATCTGAGGGAGTTGGTATTCTGTCATTTTACCAGGAGGGTCCCAGAGTTCAAACTGGGTTGTTAATCTGTCCAACCTCTATCATCTGCCCCTGTACCCAATTCTTCAGAATAAAGAGACCTTGAAGAGAGGGCTTCCCTGATTTGTCAAGCAGTTTCTACACGTTTAGTATCCAAAAGTTCTCATGACTTGTAAGACCCCCAAAAACTGAGGGTGCCCCAGCACCCCATGCCTCAGAAGGCGACACCCAAATCACTCGCAAGAAACGGTCTTGATGCAATAACCTGAGGATTTCTTTATTCCAGAATTCTGGGTTTCACAGCCATACACTGCGCAGGGGTAGAGGACTGTGGACCCCGAGTGCCGAATTGCGACAGCTTTTATAAGTTTACAACAAAGCCCTCGAATCACAAACCAATCATTTCTTAGCATGGAGAGCCCTCGAAATGGGAGCCAATCAATTTGTACCACTCCATAGTTTTTAGGCCAATCAGTTTAAATTATTGGAGCCACGCTCAGTGGACCAATTAATTTCCTATTTTCTTGGAGTCTACAGCTGCGTGAACTCCTGGATAGGGGTAATGGGGTAAGCAGTTTACAGAAGCAAGATAAGCTTAGCTCATTTCCAGTTACCTTGTGGGGCCAGGATCACCTATTCAAGGCCTTTCTGCCTAGCTCTGAACAAAGGGCGGGCTCTGGAATGTGAAGTGTTTGGGGCTCCTTAGAAGGCTGGAGTTAGGCTGTATTTTCTATTCTTTCAGACTGTTTTAGAGAAGACAGTTCTGGAACTCTTTTTTTTTTTAGGAGAAACGGTTTGTCAGATAAACACTGAAAAAAAATGTCTAAAATGTTCTTGTAGGCAGAGATGGCCTTAAGGCCATTTAATTGTGCCTCTCCTGGCTTCTTTAACTCTCGCGTGTGGCTAAGGAACAGCAAGTAGGTCCCGCTTCTGAGGAATTAGGCTCTCCTTCTTTGGGTTCTTACTCTCACTAATAAGACCCTTTAGACGGGGACTTGGAAGAGCAAGGAGAGTATGAGAGAAAAACAAGTTCGGCATGCTGCCAATCTTGGCGCCTGCAGAGGTGACAAAGATGGAGAAGAGAGCAGCAAGGGAGGTGAGGCAAGGAGCAGGGTGTGGCAAGGGGCGGGAGCCTCAGGGAAAGGGGCGGGAGCCTCAGAGAAAGGGGCGGGGAGTCTCACAGAAAAGGGTGGGGAGCCTCAGAGAAAGGGGCGGGAGCCTTAGAGAAAAGGGCGGGAGCCTTAGAGAAAGGGGTGGGAGCCTCAGAGAAAGGGGAGGGGAGTCTCACAGAAAGGGGCGGGCAGCCTCACAGAAAGGGGTGGGGCCTTACAGAAAGGGGCGGGGCATCACAGAAAGGGCGAGAAATTCCAGTATATCAAGGGAAGTATGCTTCAGCTTTTGGCCAGTATCTGAAAGAGAAACATGTAAAGAAAATTTAAAAGTTTTATTATTTAAATTTAAATTAAAAAAAAAAAACCTCGGGAGACAGAGGCAGGCAGATATCTGAGTTCAAGGTCAGCCTAGTCTACAGGGGGAGTTCCAGGACAGCCAGGGATACACAGAGAAATGCTGTCTCTGAAAACAATTACACTCCCTCAGAAAAGAGGTCGGATTTGGCAGTGTAGCCATGGGGGAAGCTCTGGGAGGCTGCACTGAGGGCGGGGTTCTGATAGAGATAACTATCTCATTAAGGGGTAATTGTTCCACTGTCTCCTCCCCATCTCCTCTGCAGATCTTCAGTTGAGTCAGATTTCAGGTGATTAACATGCGGGCTGGAGGAACTCTTAAGGCAGAGACTGCAATGTGTAATAGTCTAATCTTTAAAGCAGATCAGAAGACCTTGTCTCTGCTACACGGAAGATGGAGAGGTCTTAAAAAACAAAAATCAACCTAACAAGGGGCAGTTGTGATATTTTGTCTTTCTAATGTCACTAAGGAAATGGGAGGTAGAGTACAAAGCCCACCATGGGGGTGGGAGTTGGTGCTGTCTGCCATCCCTAGACAATCCTCGATTACATCAGCAGCAACAACCACTGTTTATTCAGTCTTGAAAATCATTGCGCAAGCTGAAATTATGGCCACTATCTTCATTTTGCAAATGAGAGACCAACACTAAGGGCCTTGTTCAAAGGTTGAAGAGCTTTCTTCTCTCCTTCCATCCTTCTATGTCAGCCAAGAGATCACCTTTCTCACATTTTGTTTTGTTTGTTGTTTTGGATACATAATAATTATGCATATTTATGGGGTATACCAAGGTGTTTGATACACATAAATACTATGTAATTATCAAATCAGGGTGATAAATTAAAACTTAATACATCCATCCGGCCATGGTGGCACATGCCTTTAGTCCCAGCACTGGGAGGCAGAGGCAAATGGATCTCTTTGAATTCAAGGTCAGGCTGGTCTGCAAAGCAAGTTCTAGGACAGATTCTCTGTGTAGAAGCCGTGTCTAGAAATGCACACACACACACACACACACACACAAAACTTTGAACATTCAACAACCCAACAATGGTTTGACTTGATTATCCAGGCTCAAGATTCTTTTGTCTTAGTTTTCTGAGCAGCTGGGGCTATCGCAAGATTCACTGCACCCACGCATCCCTAGCTTCTGGCGTAATAAGCAAGAGAAGCCATTAGTAAATGTTGCTTGTAGAGTGGGGATCTATGCTCTTTTAAATCAATGGGATAGTAAAAGGCACAGAACTCCAACATACATGTTAACATTGCATATCCACTCACCTACAATGGCACATAACCAACACAAGCATAGATGTGGAGCACTGGCCCACACAACTGCTGTTTTTCAAACTTACCTCCAAACATCTCGCTGCATCCACATGCAGAAGGATAACAGGAGCCACAGGAGGAAACCAGAAACAGATTTAAAAAATGTCAACGCCACTCAGCTATGACATTTGGCTTTAATTTTGTTCTTGGCATTAAGTATTGAGTATAAATGGTAATTGTGTGCATCAACATAAATTTTTTGGATAAAAGCTCCTCTGTGAAGATTAAACAATAGGTATAATTATATATAAAATACTATAAACAGGTAATAACTAGTGACAACAAAATAAATAACATATAAATAACCCAGAATTGATAAGGAAAGACCCTCTCTCCCTCTTAAGGTATAATTTTCAAAAGCTAAGTCAGACTCTAAGGTTAACACACGTGCAAGGTTGTCTCTAACTGACCACGACAGATTCAGAGAGCGGTTAAGGAGCTGGGAGCGTGCAGGAAATCCAGCAAGGAGATGTAGGCTAAGGTTACCAGGCTAATGACACACAGGCCAACCTGTGCAGGCTCTGCTCTGAGAAGTCACCATTGTCTTCATCTGACCCAGCCTTGCTGACTGACTTACCCAGCTGGGGTTTTAATTGCAATTGAAGACTTCTGCACACAATCCTTGGGTGGCCTTTCCTACCTACCGCTAAGAGCCCTGGTGCTTTTGTTTCCGGCCTTCTCTGACTTGTCGGTTTTGATTTCTGTTTTTGTTTTTGACATGTTTACCCATCACTTTGTCCACGTGATCCAGGGATCTAATGAGTTCATGGGACAACACGAGTTCTCTAGAGTTCTCTAATTCGACAGGTGTTTTGTTTACAACATTGGAAGGCCAGTGTCTTTCAAGTCTGGCCGTTTACACTTCATAAAGCATGATTCTAATCATTCTGTTTCCTGGTCCCACTTTGCACAAATGGGAACAACAAAGAACACCATCTTATGTCTCCTTGTTTCGTCACGCAAACTATCTAAATATTCTCTCTCCCCTCCACCTCTCCCTCTTCCCTTCCCTCCCTCTCCCTCTCTCTCATTCTGAAAGTCTTATGTAGCCCAGGCTATCCTCAGACTTCCCTTGTAACTAAGAATGACTTTTACCCTCTGGTCTTGCTGCCTTTTTCTTCCAAATGCTGGGGTTACAGGTCTGGACGACGGCGCCTGTTTAACGCAGGGCTGGGAATCGAACCCTCGGCTTCTTGAACGCCAGACACTCTACCAGCTGAGTTACATACCTACCTCTAAATGCCATCTCTGGACAGGGCCTTTCCTTGCCCGCCCCCTTTACCCCAGACATTCCCTGTGAGCGTTGTCTGCTTGCTTGTCTTCTGGAACTTTCATGGTTTCTAGTTAGATATTTTGTCTGTCTTGTCCATGGGACTTGGAAGCCCCAGACAGCAGGGGTAATGGGTATTGTAATTACCACGGTCCACCCAGAACCTAGCCCAATGCCTAGTACATCAGAGATGTCAGTGGGAGTGTCATGGGAAGTTGGGGAAGTGTCATAGAAAGTATGGACACCACCCCCTCTTTTCCTTCAGATTTGCTATTCTAGGGAGTGCGATTTCTGACTGCTTAAGTGCTATTAACTTTTCTTGTGTCATGTGCCAAAAACACATTTTCAGGATTATTTCTGAGTACTGAACAGTTAGTGGATATTGAAATATAAAATATTTCTACTTTGTATCACATATTTAATATAAAGGAAACTGATTTGAATACCTTATGAGAACATTTAAATAATAGAGATTTATAATAAACCATTTCTTAATCGCCGACTGTTTTTCTTCCCCAAGTTGTAGATTACAGATGTGTAGCACCCTAGTTTTTAAGTCAGCGTTTGTTTACATGTCTGTCTTGGTGTTTCCTATAACTCAATCCATGACTTCAGCAAACTCAAGGACATTGCATCAACTTAGAAAGTCCTCGCGTGCGTGCGTACTTGAAATTCACACCCTGGATAACGTTCTGGGTGTGGTGCTGCTGGAGCTTAGTTTTGCAAAACATATACTTAGTCAAATGATGTCCACAGAATTACTTCATAGATCCACAAGTCTGATAACATCATCTCTTGCTATCCATTCTTACTCGGGCTCCTGGGAACTCCAGCTTACATTATCAGAATAAAGTAAGATAAACATTCTGTGCTAATTATCCCTACCCTAACCAGAAATGTTTGTGTTATTTCTACGTGACAATTATTTTAAGTATCCAAGCTCAGAGGCTCAGGCCCAACCTTAAGGAATTGAGTCTTAAATACATTGCCTTGAGTTCTGGACTGAGACACTCTGAATTCACCATGAGAAACTCAGCAGGTGCTCTTCTGAGGCAGACATATTTGAGAGTAAGGCGTAAGTAGTTAAACACATAAAAACCTAAATGCACCAACTCTCCTCCCTCTCTTCCATAGGACCTGTTCTACAAAGATACATGAGAAACACTGGTTCTACTGTTGCTTCATTTAGTTGTTTTTCCAGGATTGACATGGTTTTCCATCCATTCCAAAAGTTAAAACAAAGAGTTATTAGAAATAACTAATAACAGTGCAACATGAAATCATTTCAAAGATAAGGTCTGCCTCATAAATTACATATAACATGCAGTAACATATAATGCAGAGGTTTTGTCTAGTTTTATGTCAACTTGGTATGTTCTAGAGTCATTTGAGAAGAGGGAAGCTCAGTTAAGACAATGCCCCCATCGGATTGGTCTGTGAATAAGTCCGTAGAGTGTTTTTCTTCATTGATGATTGATGAGAGAAGGCTCAGCCCATGGTGGGTGGAAACACCTCTGGGATGGTGGTCCAAGTTGCTATAAGAACACAGGCTGAACAAGTCACAGGAGCAAACCATTAAGCAACACTCTCCCATGCCCTGTTAGCTGCAGTAGTGACTGATTGCAAGGTAATACGACTGGAACAATAATGGCTCAGGTGTCTCCTGAGTAACCCACCACTTTTTTATTAGATTTAAGGCCCATTCCATGAGCTAGATGCTACACCTAGCACTGTGTAGGTATGGGTTAATGGGTCCACATCACCATCCATATATATGGGAGTAGCGCCTCCCTCTCTTTCTCTTTTTCTTCCCCTCTTTCTTTCCACCACCACCTTTGCCCCTTCCCTCCTTAATAAACTCTACGTGGAACTGTTTGGCCTGGTGTGACCTCTCTGCTGCTGCTGCAAGCGTTCGCTGACTCTGCCGCCACCACCACAGTCGCCCGCCCATCATAACATTGGTGCTGGAAACGCGAGACTGTTACGACTGCTACGCAGGGGGGCTGCGGACCCAGGCGACCAGCGGTTACCATCCAGCACAGCCAGGAAGATGCTGCTGCCAGTGAGAACCAACACCACCTCCGTCACCACCTACAGCCACCACCTATAGCCACTATTACACCACGCAGACTCCATCTGCTAGCACCTGCTGATTTCCACCACTGCGCAGACCATCGCTGCAGCTGCTGCTGCAAGACTCACGGACTTCTATCATGTGAGCTGTGTGCTGTGGCCTACCACGTAAAATTGCCTCCTGGCCAACCAACCAACCAGTTCCACATATCCAGCTACTGGATTGCAAATTCCCACAAACACGCAGTGGCTATACTAATTGGTAAGGAGTTTCTCCTGTTGACCGGAGGGAACCTTAGGCCCAGATAAGGCCTGGCCAGTCTCTTTTGGGCTAAGGGTTGGCTTCCAATGCCCAGTCCATACGACTGGCCTCCTGGCTGACATTCGTGTTAGGATATTAGATCCTTGGGTGACGCCCTCTCTAGGAAGCAACCCAGATTCCCTTTTTAGCTCTCGCAAGCTGCAGAAAATCCTGGACCAGGTTGGGTGGTGTCCTGACATTGCCAGGAAATGACATGGGGCCTCTAGACTTTCTCGTGAAGACCTGAATTTCTAGCTTGGCCATAACCATGTTGCTAATAGTCGCTGGTTCTTATTATTTAGCAACTACCCCTTTCACCCAATGGGTGCTAACTTGTCTTCGACCATACCTCCATGTACCCCACTGAGATGTCTCCTGGAAAATTTCAAATCTCTGAAACTAATGCCCAATTTGAGGTGCTCAAAACTGGTAAAGCTCTGCAATAAGGTCTGCATTCAATGCCCATTAGATAATAATTCCAAATGGCCAACTAATGACACTCTAGACCCGGTTGTTTTAAGGGCTTTCCATACATATTGTCAGCAATCCAGTAAATGGGATTTTTTTTTTTATATGTTCAAGCTTTCATCTAAATCCACTCTAAACCCTCCCTCTGTTCTTCCGGTCCCCCAACCCAGCTTCTCTTAGCCATGAAACCTACTCACTTTCCACTAGATGACACTACATTTCATCCCACCAACAAGCCACCTCCCATCTGCTGCAGACCCGCTGCCATGCCTGTGAAAACCCAAACTGCTGCCTCAGTTTCTCTTTCTCACCAGGTCCCAGAGCCTAATAACTCGACCTCTCCAGACCCCCTCCTCTCCCTCTGTGCCAGCTACAGGTCATTCCAAATGCCCTGAACTGGCTTGACCTTTACCCCTCCTGTCACACGTTTCAAGGCTACAGCCAGACCCCCAAATCCTTCTCCTCCTCCAAGAACACCTGACCCAGCACCGGTCCTTCCTTTAAGGGAAGTGGCTGGAGTTGATGGTCTGGTCACAGTACATGTTCCTTTCTCATTGAGTGAACTTTCTCAAACAGAAAGCAGACTGGGCTCCTATACTTCTAACTCTTCCAGCTTTATTAAGGAGTTCTAGTAGATCACTCAATCTTATAGCTTGACTTTCCATGATATTCACATGATTCTTACAAATAATTTACTTCCTAATGAATGCAGGCGAGTTTGGGAAGAGGCAAGAATGCATGCAGACGAAATTCACCAAACAGAACATATCCAATCGGATCTGAGGCAGTGCCTGACCAGGATCCGCAGTGGAATTACAATTCCACAGATGGTATTTTAGCCAGAGACAAGTTTATTACATGCCTTCTGGCCGGTCTTAGAAAAGCAGCCTTAAAGCCAGTAAATTTTTAAAAACTCCAAGAGGTTGTCCAGGACAAACAGGAGAAACCATCTCAATTTTTAGAACGCCTCACAAAGGCTTTGTTACAATACACTAATCTGGATTCTGAAAATCCTGAAGGCAAGCAACCTCTGATGACCTACTTTTTTCCCCCAAAGCTATCCCGACATAAAAGCTAAACTTAGGCGCTTGGAGAGGGGGGGCCCTAACTCCACAGGTGGAAGTATTGGCACTGGCCTTCAAGGTGTACCATGGGAGAGATGAAAAAGCCCGAAAACAAAAGTTCCATGTGCTGGCAAAGGCTGTCTGACCAGCCCCAGCCACCACCCCGACCCCTGGCATTTTAAGGCTCAGGAACCGCCAGCTCCCTGCTGTAGATGTAGTGAACAAGGTCACTGGGCGAGGGCTTGCCCCAACACCCCACCCCTCCACCCCCACCCCCTCCCACCCTGCAAGCCAAGAGGACCATGCCCTAAGTGCCATCATGAGGGACATTGGGCAGTCGATTGCCCTCGTGTCGCACAGAACAGAGGGCCATCCAGTCCAGGTACTCCTTCTGCTGACCTCCGAGGCCATTGGCATGGGAGCTAAATTGTCTTCGACCACATATTTTAAAGGATCAGCAGTCTGGTAAATAAAAAAAGGCCCAAGCCTTACCTATCCGTGCTCCCACACCTCTGGTTTGTTCCCATAACCTGCGTGCTCAGTTGGTGTCACAGACCTAAATCTGCCTGGAAAAACTCATTTTCTGTCACCATGATTTTCTGCCACTGTTACCAGCTTTCTTATTCTGATCCCAGCCTCTTTACTAATAAAACAATATACTTTCACTACCTATGCAATCTGTCAAAGTTACTTAAGATTCTTCTTCCTGTTGGGCGGTGGTGGCGCATGCCTTTAATCCCAGCACTTGGGAGGCAGAGGCAGGCAGATTTCTGAGTTTGAGGCCAGCCTGGTCTATAGAGTGAGTTCCAGGTCAGCCAGAAATGCTGTCTTGAAAAAAAAAAAAAAAAACCAAGAAAAGAAAAAAAAAAGATTCTTATTCCTATTCTATCTTGACTACTGCTATTCTATCTCCCGCTCAATCTTGTCAGAAGTTTGTTAATTACTAAATTTATTACAGACAGAATTCCCAAAGGCCTCTAACAGTTTCTCCCACGAGGTCTGAGAAGAAAGATGTGGACACCGCTACAAGATGCTGCCCAGATTATGTGTGATATGATGGTCACTAAAGAACGCAGTGAACAGGACCGGATACCTTGAGTCAAATGACTTAGCTAAACAAAGGTAACCCATTTCTCATGTCATGCATATCCATTCCACAGAGAAAAAGCCCTGTGTCTCCTGCACTTAAAAGCCAGATTGACAGTTCAAGTCGCTGTGGAGACCAGAGACCACAGAGAACTTCTAGTCACTGGAATCTGTCATTTTTTAATAATGTAACTGTTAAATTATTGTTTATTCCTCAGACTTCTGACTACAGTGACAGCTAGACAGTTATCTCCTTGCCTAAACTCTGTTTCCATTAATGCCTCATATTTCCTCTTCTTACTTTGTCACTGTCCTAACATTATCTGAGTTCCTATAAGTTTGCCTAACTCTAATAATAAATATTCCACTGTATGATCCATCTTTCAATCTTGTTCCTTCTGCTCCACAAAAGGCTCATCTTAAAGACTGTTTATGTGGTTAACTCATGTTATCTCTTTAGTAAACTTGTTAGCTAAAAGAAACCTACCCAGATTTACTGTTCATGGACTAAATAGGCTCCATCCAGATAAGTACATCTGCCGAAGTTCCCACTTACTACCTATTCCCAAGGGTGAGATTCCTCTAGGTTTCAATTGTACAACTTAAGAAAATTTTTTTTCTTTCTCCCAAATGTACTTAATCTTATTCCCTACCTATACTAACATGTTTCAGCATCTTGCCAAGTCCAGGCCCTTGCTACATCCTGGACAGCTCCAGAGAAGCAACCTCCAGATGCTCCAATCTCCTCTCAGCTCTGCTGGTCACAGCTTCTACTGGACCTGTCCTTCTGACCTATCCTCAGATGGCTCCACAGACCTGGGACAGCAAGGAAACAGCCAACTCTCCTGAGACTGGACAAATATCCCCCATACCCATTCCTCTGGGTTCCCCACAGACACGTCGTCCCCAATGTCGGCATGAAGCAGCCAGATATCACAACAACCCTATTTCTGCTTTTAAACCAAAGCTGGGGGATGATAGGGTTCTGTCTAAGCCCCTCCCCACAGTTACCTGGCAACAGCCAGGTATGCCCCTCCCCACAGTTACCTGGCAACAGCCAGGTATGCCCCTCCCCACAGTTACCTGGCAACAGCCAGGTAGGCCTGGCCTACTATAAAGGGGGTTGCTTACCCCCTCCTCCCTCTCTTACTCTCTTACTCTCTCTCTCACCTCTCTCACTCAAGAGCTTCTCTCTTGCCCCCTCTTGGGCTCTCCTCCCCTCCCCCCCCTCCACGTGGTCATGGCCGGCCTCTGCTTCTCTACTCTTTCCTTCTCTCTCCCTTTCTCTGCCTCCACTATCCCATTAACTCCCTTCCCCATGCCCTAAAAAACCTGCATTCTATATTATGTCAGTATGTGTCTGATCCCTCAGGGGAAGGGATGCCTCTGCTTGGGCCCGCTGGGGCACCCCCTTCCCCTATACCACCATATACCATGTTCTCAAACCTCTTTCAATTTTTAGGATCACAACAATAGGATCAGAGGTGAAGATGATACAATATCTCTCGGAACACCTGTCTCCCCACTCGGATTCCATGGGTCTTGTATGTAGAAAAAGACTTGCATTGTTGATAGAAGAAGCGATTGGTCAATGATCCTAGCATATGTAGCTGACAAGACCAATATGGGCAGTCCCCATATTCGTCTGGCCATTTTTTACAATCATCTTTTGTTTGGTCAAAGAAAAAGCAAGCATAGAGATGGTAATATTTAGATGGGATAACAGATACAGGGATGATAGCAATTTGGATCGGTTCCTGGCATCTGGCTATGGAGCAGTTTCCTGACCCTATTTGGAAAGACTGTTGATTATCTGTGGGAGTCTCTTGAACCTCAAATCTCCAGATATTATATAGGGCTACCCTAGATGGAAACAAACAGCAGGGGGAGGATGAGAAGCCCATGTCTAATCCACTGGGGTTGAGCACAGCTGCCAGAGCATAGTATCATTTTCTGGGATTGGCGACAAAGTGGGTGGTCTCAATGTCCTCCAGAGCTTAAGAGAGTACGGTTCTGTTAGGGTTGATATTTATGAAGAATTTTTAGGTGGACGTGAAAGGCCAATGCATCAATGAAGGGGGCTTGAGAGGAGAGAATGGGGGTTAAGGGCGTGTGGCACGGCAGTGTGGGGGAAGGGGGTGCCCAGGGGGGCCCATATCCAAGCACCTCTTTCCCCTGAGGGACCGCAGGCACACAGACATGGTATAGAATTGAGTTTATTCAGGGTAGAGGTTGGGAGTTAGTGGTAGAGAAGGACAGAGAGAGAGAGAGAAAGAGAGAGAGAGAGAGAGAGGAGAGAGGAGAGAGTAGTGGAGGCCGGCCATGACCACGTGGAAACAGGGGGAGGGGAGGAGAGCCCAAGGGGCAGAGAGGTGAGAGTAGGATGAGAGAGAGCAGAGAGCAGAGAGCAGAGAGCAGAGAGAGAGAGAGAGAGAGGAGGGGCAAGTAGCCCCTTTTATAGTGGGCCAGGTCTATGGGGCGGGGCATACCTGACTATTGCCAGGTAAGTGTGGGGTGGAGCTTAGACAGAATACCAACAGGAGGGACGAAAGGTTTGAGGTGAGACAGGTGGACCCAATGAGAGGATCCCTCGAGTTTAGCAGCTGTAGGGGTCATGAGAATTACCTTAAATGGGCCCTGCCATTTAGGAGAGAAGGGTGAGGGTCTATGGTCTGGAAGGGATAGTGTAAGACCCCCCAAAACCTTGGGTGCCCCAGCACCCCACACCCCGGAAGGCGACACCCAAATCACTAGCGAGAAACGGTCTCGATGCAATAGCATGAGGATTTCTTTATTCCAGAATTCTGGGCTCCACAGCCATACACCACGCAGGGGTAGAGGACTGAGGACCATGAGCGCAGAATTGCGACAGCTTTTATAAGTTTACGACAGAGCCCTCAAATCACAAACCAATCATTTCTTAGCATGGAGAGCCTGCACTCAGGGGACCAATTAGTTTCCTATAATGTCTACAGCTGCGTGAACTCCTGCATAGGGGTAATGGCGTAAGTTTACAGAAGCAAGATAAGCTTAGCCCACTTCCAGTTACCTTATGGGGCCAGGATCACCTTTCAATAGAAGAACTTGGTCTCCAGTGTTGACAGGCAGTGGACAGGAAGCAGTCTGTGGCCATGGTAGATGGTGGTCAGCAAAGTTCCATTAGAGAGAGTAGAGGTGGCAAAGCAGTGGGGTAAGTAGGTGATCTAGGAGAGGAGAGCACTTAGGTGAAAGACCAGGAGTTAGTGAAAGGATAGAAAATAATACAGCCTAACTCTAATGACCCCAAGAAATCAGTAGTTTAAAATGCTATCTCGCTTTGTTAAAAACTAAGTAAAAGGTCACATTCCAGAGCCCGCCCTTTGTTTAGACCTAGCAGAAAGGCCTTGAATAGGTGATCCTGGCCCCATAAGGTAACTGGAAGTGGGCTAAGCTTATCTTGCTTCTGTAAACTTACGCCATTACCCCTAAGCAGGAGTTCACGCAGCTGTAGACATTATAGGAAAGTTAATTGGTCCACTGAGCGCGGGCTCCAATAATTTAAACTGATTGGCCTAAAAACTATGGAGTGGTACAAATCAATTAGCTCACATTTCGCAGGCTCTCCATGCTAAGAAATGATTGGTTTGTGATTCGAGGGCTCTGTCATAAACTTATAAAAGCTGTTGCAATTCGCCACTTGGGGTCCATAGTCCTCTATCCCTGCGTGGTGCACAGCTATGGAACCCAGAATTCTGGAATAAAGAAATCCTCATGCTATTGCATCGAGACCGTTTCTCGAGAGTGATTTGGGTGTCGCCTTCCGGGATGTGGGCTGCTGGGGCACCCTCGGTTTTTGGGGTCTTACATTTTCTTGGTGCATTGGCCGGGAAGTGCAATTTCCCTTCACACGCTAGAACCAACTCGGAGGTAAAGGGGATCCCCTCTGGAATGTGTGTGTGCCGGCAATGTTTTCGTTCTAAATGTCCTGAATGTTTGAGTGCGGCGCAGCTGTGTCTGTGTTTTTGTTTTTGATTTGCGTGTAATAGAGTAGATGTGGAACCCTGCTCTTGCAGCTGCCCCTGTGGCCCGTGAAGACCCAGTGGCTGCGGAAAGGGGACGGCCTAGGACCGCAGGCTGTAACCCCGGAGGACACTTCGAGGGTGAGAGACAATCAGGGGAGCCTGATTGTGTTTTTTTGGAATGAAGGGGACGGAGTGCTCCTTCTACTGAAAAAAGTGGATGTGGAATCCCACAAGGTAGCGTTTGGCAGCTGTTTGTTTAAGTCCAGATGCGGACGAGTATGTTTGGAACACTTGTTAGTTTTGTGTGTCTTTGTCTACAGTTTGACCATTAGACAGTACCGCGGGTTTGTTTTCTGTCTCACTGTGCCTGAAAGCTTTTTGTTTTTGCTTACAAGCTTCTGGGGGCTCAGAGAGTCTGTCTGGTGCAGTGTGTTCTACTGGCTATGGCTAGAGTTGAGACTGCTGGGGTCTAGAGGAAGCTTTAGACCCGGGAGAGAGCTGAATAAGATTCTCCTCCATCTGTAAACAGCAAGTCAGTAATGGCGGAAGCCATGTTCTGCTGGAATCTGGTATCTGGTGTGTCCTCTAGAGGCAAATTGTGTGATTTTCCTTGCTCGGTGTTCTTGAATGTAGAGGCCTGACGGTGGCAGGGTCAGGCTGTCTATGTGGTGTTGTTTTGTATTGTGTTTTATGTTCTTGGACTTGGACGATATTTTGACTTTGACTGAAAAGCAACTCTGTGGCGCCAAAATCAGGTCACATGACTCAAGCACGCCAACTTAGAACAAAAGGAGAGACAAAAATACTTGGGATCTGATGCCCCCTGAAAAGGAAAACAAGTCTTAACAAGACGCACAATGTGGCAGCTGTGAGAATTTTGGGTTTAAGTTGGTACAAATGGTTTATTTCTTTTATTTTAAATTGTTTAAATTATTATGATGGATGTGATGTTAAACTTTGTGGTTATATTGTTCCTCTGGGAGAGAGGTCAAAATAAGGGAGACCTCCAGAAGACTAGATTCTAAAATATTAAGTGAAAAAAATCTGTCTTTGTGATACTAAAATCTTTATAATTGTTATTAAGTTCAAGGCATAAGTTCTTGTTTGATACAGGTTTTATTTTGATACAAAATCAAGGTTTTCATTGGTATAAATACTAAATTTGAAGTACAGTATTTACACCCAGTTCTTTGTTATTATTAAGGTTATAATCAAGATTTTCATTGGTATAAATACTAATTTTAAAGTACAGTATTTACACCCAGTTCTTTGTTATTATTACTGATCTGAGGTGTTTAAGTCTATGAGTTTAGGGCTAAATAGAAATATAAGGCTCTGAGTTTATTGTTAGGGTGTTTTCTAGGTTTTACTCAGAAATAGCTGAAGATAGTTTAATAGTCAACAGTCCACATTGCTTTACATAGATAGTTGGTTTTCAAAAATGTCAAAAATCCATTGTATATGATGTTTATGTCTTAAAAGCTATGTAAAGCTTTCTATATGTTTTCAGTTAATATTGGTCACTCTTAGATTTCTGATGGTATTGAAGACTCATAAACAGCCCAAGCTGTTTAATCCTGAGAAAGCAGATATAAATTTAAATGATTTTCAGGTGACATAAAATTTAAAGCCAGGACATAAATCAATTCTTACAATGTTAATTCTTAAGTTTTATTGCCATTTTCTTAAGCCATATTAGGGAGTCACACCTCATGGTAGGAACTTGACTTTGGTCAAGGACAATCCCTGGCTTCGGGCAGGAATCTGACCTTAGGTCATAATAAGGAAGTAGGTTACAGCAGGAATTTTTATCCTAGGGTGGAGAAGCTCAGTGAATGTTGAGCTCATTGTTCTTCCTGGTCTACAAATTCCTGAATTAAGCAGGTGACCCACCCAGCAGTAGAGTCAAAAACCACCAGATGACTTCACTGGAACTCAGCCTAGGGTCTGGGCAGAAGGGCGTGCCCAAACTGTTAAAAGTTCTGACTGACATTAAAGTTCCAGCAATCCAGTTCTTAGTAGTGGCAGGCAGCTATGGAATGCAACATTAAGTGTTAATTCTGACAGTCTTTTAAGATAATACAGATGAAAAGGGTTCTGTTTAATTGACAGGGATGATAAACTAGGTGTTATGTCTATGTTATAGTTTATAATTACAAAATGGTAATAATTATGCTCAATTGATATTTAGAGAGGACCTGAGACCACCTATCCTGATACCATGGTAGCTCTCTCACTAAGGGTATATTTCCCAAGAGACTAATTAATCTCTTTGAGACTGTTTTATTTGTAATATAGGAAGCCAAAAAGATTACCCCTCAGACAAAAGGTAAGAGGCATCTGACAGACCAATACCAGACTCTGTTGCGACCACCCTCACCGGCAAGGAATGACGCAACACAGGAAGATCTTCTCCAAGCAGTTTACTCAGGATCCCTGTACAAGCTTCTTCTGACCCCGGAGAGAATAAGCCAAGCCCTTAAATACTAATAGCCAGCCAATCAGGCTTAGCCACGTGGGCATTGCTGATAGGCTGTATCCACGCGGAAGGGGCAAGACTCAACAGGCTCCACCCAAATAAGGAGTTGTTTACGACGTGGAGACCGCCAGCGGGAAGGCAGAAAGCGGAAACCCGCGCCATTTTAAGGGTGCGGTAGCAAGCAGCTCCCTACAAGACTCCATTGGCAGGTCTCGAGGGCATGGCAGCCCACGAATTTGACCAAGGTACATAAGGTTAAGCAGGGACCAGATGAGTCACCTACAGCTTTTCTAGGGCAGCTCATAGAGGCATTCTGCCAATATACATGCTATGAATCCAGGGGCTTAGAGTATAAAGCTACTATGACAATGGCTCTTATAGACAGGGCTAGTAGAGATATCAGGAAAGAGCTTCAGAGGCTAGAGGGATTTGGTGCAGGTTGCTGAGAAGGTCTATAGAAGGATTTAGTAGTGTAGGTTATTGAGAAAGTCTGTAGAGAAATTTAGTAGTTTGCTGAGACAGGGAGACAGAGGAGGAGAAGAAACAGAGAAAAAGAAAGTGACAGAGAAGGAAGGAAGTGACAGAGAATTCTGGATATGATAGTTAAGAAAAGCAGAAAAGGGAGAAAGCAAAGGACCAGTGTGCATACTATAAGGAAAGGCCACTGAGCCAGAGTGTGCCCTAAGAAATACAAGCCGGGAGCAGGAATTCCCAGGTCTTGGGAAAAGTGCCCCCCAAATGGCAAACCCAGGTGTTAGCCCTGGGTGAAGACAGCGACTAGGGGAGATGGGTTTTCTGACCACCTCTCCCAACCCAGGATAACTGTGGGAGTGAAAGAGAAACCCACTCAGTTCTTGGACACAGGGGCTCTACACTCAGTCTTCCAAGCCAATGGCACTGTTTCCAAGAAAAGATCTTGGATCCAAGAAGCCCCTGGCACCAAAATGTATTCATGGACTACCCGAAGAACAGCAGACCTAGGGATGGGATGGGTAGCCCATCCATTTAGGGTCACCCCAGGCTGTTCCTACTCTCTGGAGGAAGACATACGCTCCAAAATGGGGAGGTGGCAGATATGCTTCCTGCCCAACGGGCTGCAGCTTACTGGCCCAAAAAGAGAGACTGACCCCTGCTAAAAGTTGCTACAGACCAGAGCAGTTTTCTCCATGATGGAAGCAGGTGCTGCTATGGTGGACGGCACAAATGTCATCTGGGTAGAAGAATCTTTACCTCCTGGCATGTCAATGCAGAAAGTGGAGCTCATTGCCCTCACAAAGACCTTGGGACTTTGAAACAGCAAGAAAATCAACATCCACATGGATAACAGGTTTGCCTTTGCCACAGCCCATGTCCATAGGGATATATGCCAAGAGGACTGCTCACATCAGAAGAAACCAACAGGAAATCTTGGACCTCTCAGATGTCCTAATGAAGTCAGCCACTGTGAGTATTCACTGCCCAGGACATGCAAAGGGAAAAGACTCAATGGGCAATAGCCAGACAGAGCAAGTGGCTCCAGGAATATATATGCAGGAGCCTATACTGATTATGGGTCTGTAAGAGACACCCATTTGGAAATGGGACAAAATTAAGGAACAGCCTCACTTTAAAAAGGACTGAGATTGCTAGCCACCGTACCAACTATTACCAAGAGAGGGTGCACAAACTGTCCTGGCAGTTAAGGGACCAAACGTATATAATTATGACTCCGGTTTTAGGCTAGGGAGGTAATAGAACAGTGTAAGATATGCCAGCAAGTAAATGCTTATGCAGTAAAGAGTAAACAGGGCAAAAGACCTAGAACAGAACAGCCTAGAATATATTAAGAGATTTTATAAAAAGGCAGGAGAATATGGTTATAAAATATCTTCCAGCATGTGTAGATACTTTGCTCTAGATGGGTTGAAGCAGGAAACAGCTGCCAAGGTTAGAAGAAATTTTCCCGAGTTTCAGAGTGTCCAAGGTAATTGGATCAGATAATGGTTCTGTTCTTGTTTCTAAGGTAAGTCAGAAATTGACAGAGATATTGGGGACTAATTGGAAACATTATTGGACGTACTGTCCCCAGGGCTCAAGGCAGGTAGAGAGAATAAACAAAACCCTGTGAGAGACCTTAACTAAATTGGCCTTGGAGACTGGTTCAGGCTGAGTGGTGCCACTCCCCTTGTTTCTGAAGAGCCCCTACCATTTTAACCTGACCCCCCTCCCCTAGATATCTTCTTTGATACCTCAACTCCGTTGGTGTTCACTGGGCCCTCCCAGGAGGTGTCCCACAATATGAGATTTGCTTAAAAGCTCCAGGCATGCCAGAGATTCCTCACTGTTTCCAGATAGGTGACTGGATCTGTATAAGAAGGCTTCAGGAACTGTTGCTGGAACCCTGATGAAAGAAACCCTCACCAAATTGACCACAGAGACTAATATTGATGATTAGATAGCTCTCCTACCCTTTTTGCTTCAGGCTTTTGTTTTCTAGGCTCAAGGCCCTTGAGTGGGTGAGACAGCAAGTGTGGAAGCAGCTCTGAGAGGTCTACTCAAGAGAAAGACTTGCAAGTTCCACATCGCTTCCAATTTGGAGATTCGGTCTACGTTAGACGCCACTGCGCAGAAAATCTTGAGTCTCGGTGGAAAAGCCCTTATCTTGTACTCTTCATCCTACTTTCTGTTTTGATGAGACCCTTTGTAATTTTACTCCTTTTGCTTACAATTGGAACCTGTGTGACTAACCGGTTAATAGCTTTTATTTGGGAAACGTATAAGTGCTGTGCAGATTCTTATGCTATGCCAACAATATCAGAGATTTAGGACAGGACAATCCAGAATATATAGAGTCAGAGATTCAGCTCTATAGTTCTAAGATTAGAACTATTTAACAATAAAAGAACTGGGGAATGAAAGGATAGAAAATGATACAGCCTAACTCTAATGACCCCAAGAAATCAGTATTTTAAAATGCTATTTCGCTTTGTTAGAAACTAGGTAAAAGGTCGCATTCCAGAGCCCACCCTTTGTTTAGACCTAGCATTAGGAGCAGACATCCATACATAAGTTCAAAGGGTGAGATGAGGAGAGGTTGCTTGGGGAGAGCTCATAGCCTAGCTTTGCCTCCCAGAGTGCTGGGATTACAGGCGTGCACCACCACTGCCCAGCTCCAAAACAACAATCTAGTCAGATTTATCCAGGTGTGGTTGAAAATGCAGTTCAAACTTAAAATCTATAAAAGGTTAATAAGGCTATGTAGAACTTATGATGGCATTAAAATCTGGCCTGCTTACTCTATACAAAATTATTATGATTTAAAAACGTTGTTTTTTGTTTTGAGGATCCTGGTAATTGTAAAAGCATTTGCTTCTAATGAGGTAACTTTAAAGAACCAATAAAGCAATTTCATTAGAAAGTTTTTCCTCAAGGAATGGCTGATAACCTTACCTTATGTGAAAAAATAAGTTTTGTCTCTGCTTCAATACAAGAAGCTAAGATGTTAAATCATCCAGTGTATATTATTCTTAGAATATTATTACAGGCCTTTGGTCTTAACAATGGGCTTTAAAAAAAAAAGTAGTTGTTGCTCCCAAAAAGATTCAAAGGTAATTCCACCAGACCCCTCCCCCTCGCCAGGGAAGGGTTAAATTACATTCCTCAGACCACAGGGAGGCCCCACCCCTTCCTGCCCAACCCTCCCTCCACCCACCACTACCCCATCCCCCATCTCCTCCCACCCACCCTCCCCCATCCCCCACACCCTACCCCCACACCCCTCCCTGTAACTGCCCGCAGTTACATCGAATGGGTTACTGGGTTACCTGGAAGGAAAGCTGGGGATAGAACAGAAGTGGCAGGAGAAATATGAAGCCAAGACAAATTCTTAATTAAGGCTCAAAGTTTAGTGGGGGGTCTCCAAATATATAGGCAGGTGGGGGTGGGAACCCTTCCCCCCCAAGGTTCGAGAGACTGCTTGGTGGGTGTTAGCTCTACTGCTCCACTGCTCAACAGGGTAGCCTGCTTATGTAGAAAACTAGAACTGGAAGAACACCTTGATTGGAGCACTCCACACTAGGTGGGGGAGACTTGTGGCTAGCATTGAGGTCTGGAAATTCCCACTCAGAAGGCCGAGGGGGAAGGGTACCCCTCACCCCTCCCCTCACCCCGTTCCCCCATCACTCCTCTACCCCCAGCCCCCCCCCAATGCTCCCCACCCCCCACCGCCACGCTGCTGCTGCAAGCTAGAGTGCAGATAGCTTGGTTGTTAAAGTATTTGCGTTTTAAATGTGAAGACCCCAGAGCTCAGGTTCTCACAATTAAATTACATTTAAAAGCTGCCACGAATGGAAGTAAGTCTTGGGGAAAGAAAACAGACAAATCCCTTGGGGTTCCGCTGGCCAGCAGCCCACCATTGTCTGCAGGCACCTGAGGAATGATGCCCAACTCTGGACTCCACACACGCTTCTCTAAAGATCTTAGCTTTGCCAAGTTATGTGGTTTACTAGAAATGTACAGCACTGCTTAAAAGTTCAAAAATTATCTTCAGTCAGTGTTTATTTCCTTGAGGGCAGCATTTGGGAAGGGACATATCCGCTTTAAAAACTAAAGGCTTTAACCAAGCCAGGGTAGGGAGGCAGGCAACCATTGCCAAACTCCGCCCAGCTCCACGTCATTATCTACGCCATTTTCTCAGTTGGAAGCGATCCAGCGGGTGTTTCCACGATTAGATTTATTCCTGCTTCTGATAATGAGGCTCTCGTGAGTTCTGGGAAGGGAACCCCCTCCCCCCCAACCCCTGGAAAGACCTGGGAACCCCAGAGACCCAGGTTAGTCAGTTCATAGTCATGGAAGTGACCTCTTATAGGACAAATCGGGGAGACCGGCGCACACCCAAGGAAACACGAGAGGCCGGCTTGATGCAAAGACACAAGGCAGTTTAATATCAGGGCTCCGGGGTAACACTTGTCTCACGCAGGAGACAGAGGGGTCGACCCTTAAGCTCAAAAGCTAGGGGTTTATATAGGATAAGTCGAGGGGGTTTGCGTGCGCGCGTGTGCGCATGCGCGCTTTTACAAGACTGGTTAATTCATACATTGGGGGAGGAATTGGCACACAATTACATCAGCAGGTAGTATGTGCAGGACAGCGCATCAGCAATGTAGGAGAGCCGGAGGCTTATTTTTTGTTAGCAGAGGGAGGGCCTGGTTAACATTCATTAAACTACATCAAAGAGGAGAGGGGGAGGGGGATGGAGTCCAATTGGCTCATGACTCAGCGGAAGTTGCTTAGGCAGTTTCCTTATCTTTATGGTTGCTTAGTTCCTGGAATGTTTTAACAACCTTAAGAGGGCCAGCCCACCTGGACTTGTATGGGCTTGCCTGGGCTTGTCTTCAGCCTGTTCCTGGTCTGGACCATGGTTTCTGTGAGGTTTTGACTTCTTTCTATTTCTAACTTCCTTCACTCTCTGGCGAATCTTTACTCGATCGCCGAGTAAACAATGTGGAGCCGGGAATCGGTGCAAAAGCAAGAGAAATTTTATTTAATCTAGCATGGTGCTGAGGTCACCCTGCACATGGGGAGAGAATGACCACCTGCAGCCCACACAGCCGGCCTTTTATACAGTCCTCAGGGCGGCAGCCATTAGGCACACAGAGCAGTGTGACTTTTTTTTTTTTTTTTTTTTTGGTGTTTTTCAAGACAGGGTTTCTCAGTGTAGCCCTGGCTATCCAGGAACTCACTCTGTGTAGACCAGGCTGGCCTCGAATTCAGAAATCCACCTGCCTCTACCTCCCAAGTTCTGGGATTAAAGGCTTGTGCCACCACCGCCCGCCTGAACAGTGTGACTTTTAAACTGATTAGTTGTTAGGGAGGTAGGTGGCCAACCTTCTCGTAATAACTCTGGACCTCCCCTAGCCACAGGGACCTCCCTGTGGTTTAAGGAATGTAATTTAGCCCCTCCCTTCCCTAGGAGTCAGGTGGAATTTTCCATTCCCTACTCCCCTCCCCGCCCTAGCTGACCTTCCACTGCAGAGGAAATGCTTGAATGCACTCCCCCGTAACTGCAGTCATCAGCAACCGTTACTTAGGCCTCCTCTCTTGAAAGCAGTTGTGCCTGCCTTCAGCTGACTCCAGGACTCAGACTCACTGCAAGGGCTCTGCTTATTTTTGTTCTACTCATCTGGATCCTGAGGCCCTGTAGTGCAGGTGAGTTCCTGGGATCTGATTGGGGAGGAGGGGTGTGGGGTAGTGCAGACTCAAAGCCAAAGTGACTTGGAGTCACTCTTCCCCTTACCTGGGAGTGGTGCACCCTAGGGAATGGGATGGGTAGTTTCACACCAATTAACTTAAGACTGCCTTCCAGAGTATGTTCACGGGCCAACCCAATATAAATAAACCCTCCTTGAGACTCAGCCACAGACTATTGTAAGTTGTATCAAATTCACAGAGTGAAATGTAAGACCCCAAAAACTGAGGGCGCCCTGTACCCGCCCGAGGCCACATGTGAACTGGAGACCTGGAAGAGAATTCTGGGGATAAACGGGAAGGCAACGAAAGAGAAATGAGTCAGGACGACATTTGCCGATCGAGACTGATTTTTACTAATATTTAGTCAATATATATAGTCTTTAGAAATCAACCCTGCCCCCCCCACCCCACATCAAGGAGAAGGCTGAGAACTCATTGTCTCCACTTCTCAGCGGGTCGCCTGCGCAGGTCTCTGCTGGTCTCCAGGTGAGACTGCCCTGAGGCAGCCTTGGTTGTCAAGGTGAAAACAGCTGTATTATTCTCAGCAGAACAAAGGCCATAGATAACACCAGCAGAAGGCTGGGGGCTGCCAGCCTGGAATGTCACAGCTTGAATGGAATGGGCTGAGAAGTCCAGCTCAATGCTGTGGGGGGAGGGACAGCGCCTCAGCACCCCATGCCTCGGAAGGTGACACCCATATCACTTGCAAGAAACAGTCTGGATGCAATAGCAAGAGGATTTTTTTATTCCAGAGCTCTGGGGTCCACAGTCATACATCGTGCAGGGGTAGAGGACTGTTGAACCCTGTGCAACTGAAGTCAGGAGTATTTAAAGGGGAAAAATCACATGGCAAGGGGTGGAGAACAAAGTGGAGGACAAAAATCACAAACAAGGCAAGGGGTGGAGGACAAATTATGCATGGAATGGGGAAGTACAGAATGAGGAAGTCAGGCAATGGTTTATGCCCTTAAGGAAGGTTAGAGATTATCCGGAGCAAACGTCCTTGGGACATTGTATAGTTAAACATTGGAACTAGAACAGGGTGGGCTATCTTTCTCTCAAGCTGAAAGCAGAAAAACAAGTTACTCTGTGCTGGGCTAGTTATTTAGGGGTCTAAAAACATTGAGTTGGGGTCTCTCAGAAACATCAGAGAATACCCGGGAGTTTCTTCTCAAGTCCTTCCTAAACCATCTAGATTCCATCATTGTCTGTGTGGATAGCTAGAGATGAAACCCAGGGACTTGCAAAAACTAGTTCAATGTAATACTACTGACTGATACCTGTAGCCCCTGGGATCTGAATTCTCCTTCTCTTGTACCTAATCTTCCCTCTTACTATGAAGATAAGACATTAATATTAACAGTCCAAAGTAAGGATGTGGATGCTATGAGTACTAAACTACCTATAAACGGCAGCTTGTCCCTCCTTGCGTGGTCTTTAACTATGCTCAACTGGGATGATGTGGATGATGTACAATAGAGATGATAAAATACCACTTCCAATTTTAGGTATGTGGTGTGTGTCACATGCATGTGATGCATAGAATATATATCTGTGCATCGCATGCATGCCTGGTGCCTTCAGAGGCCAAAAGAGGGCATCAGATCTCCCGAACCTGGAGTTGACATTTGTAAGCCACCAAGAAGGCACTGAGAATAGAATCTTGGTCCTACGGAACAGCAGCCAGAGCCACTGACCAAGCCAGCTCACTCAGTCAACAGGTTCTCCAGCGCAGGAGTGAGGATTGAAAAAAAGAGACAATTAGATAAAACTGAAGTCATTCTGAGACTGAAGACGGGTTTAATAATTTCCTATCCATTTTTATACCAATTTAATTACATACGGGAATTAAGATCAATAGTAGTACAATGAGGAACAAGGCAATAGGCAAAGTCCCTTGATTACTTCAGTGACAGTTGTTTCCAAGGGTGTGTAAGGATGACCAAAACACCTGAGCCTACTTCCTTGTCCAAGCCCAGAATCTTGCCTGAAACTGGCTTCTCTCATTCTACCCTAAGATAAAAATTCCTGCCATAATCTACTTCCCTATTATGCCCTTAAGTCAGATTCCTGCTTGAAGCCTGTGTCCTTGACCAATGCAGTACCCCAATAAGGTTCTCCACAGCCTAGGCTAAGACCTTAATAAAGTTGTTGAATTTTCACCTGTTCCTTGGAACTCTCATTCAGGAAGAAGCCAGACAGAGCACACTTGATTGTACCTCAGAGAGGTATTCTACAGTCAGAGGTTTAGACACAGTGGAGAGGAAGTCTGTACCATGTAGAGCAGGTTGCCAAAAGATGAACAGGCATGAGCCTGAAGAAATCCTGCCATAGGATTACTCCAGGAGTTTTCCTGAACACCCATGTTGAGTTTACCACATGTTCTATGATGTCTCCCTTCCCCTATATGTTGAGCAAGATTTTAAGTCTAATCCCAGGAACATGGATACTATCTGGTGTATTTTATATTTCAACACTTAATAAAAGTCACTAAAAGTACTTGTGAGATAAATCTTCCGTGTGTATCCGAATGTCCTACCAATCTAAGACAGTCAAAGATGGTGCAGAATTGGGGATCCAAAGCTGGTGGACCTCTTTATTAGAGGCTCCTCTTCCTAACCTTTGACCTTCAAAGGGATTCTGAGTGTCACAAAATTATGAGTCCTCTGGCTTTCTGCTCCCACTTTGGAACTCACCATCATGTTTCTCTCATAGATACACATTCTCTTAGTTGCAACTTCAATATCAAGACTCACAGCATGTTCTGGTGTGAAGCAGAGTGCTCCGTGGATAAAGTGTCTTTCCTTGCATTTGATAATATAAACATGGCCACACCTTTGAATGACATAGAAAAGAAGATACATTTCACCATCACAGGTATAGAATTCATACAAAGCCTGAAAGACCTTTCAGAAGAGTTGAGGAAACAGCTGTATAACATGGAACCAGAGGGTGGCGGTAAGTATGTGACACTATGAAATGATAAGAGGCTATCAAAAAGATGCAGGAAGGGCAGAGCACATGTAGGAAAGGGGGCTGTGGATCCATAAAAGAGCTGAACATTAATCTAATATGAAAGCACACGGTATCTAATGTGTAAGAAATGGCAAGCCAGAGAGGAAGGGATGCAGCTTTCTAAATATGCAGAGAAAGACTTGATCACTGAGGGGGTGATGGCTACGTAAAAGGGTAGAAGATGATGATTATGTGTGCCATTTGCAGGACATCAAACCTTGAGGGCCACTATGATGGCTCTATATAAACAAGACCAACTAACTGAAGCATTCTGGGAAATCACCAATGGTGAAAAGTATCGATTCAGAGAGCATGACTTGGATTATGCCTCCCAATGAGGACAGAGGTACCATGAAAAAATGGAAGACGAACAGAGAATTAGAACAAGGTCTCAGGACGTTTTCCATGGGAGATTTCCCTCACTGGTTCAAGGACTTCTTAAAACACTGCAAGGAAATGCCAAGTAAGTAGTTAGGTAGATTGCCACAAAGAAACATGCACAAGGTGGGCAGTTTTCTCAAAAAGTTTGATGACATCCCTATGTGGATGTTATGTGTACATAATGGAAAATTTGAAAGACTGAGTGAGTGATTTTGTTGGTGGTCTTCCTGTCTGCGGAGCCAGTGATGACCATGAGGATTTCTTTTTCTCATCTCACCTCCCAGTCTTTTTCATTCCCTATTAACCAGTGTCCGGGGCTTTTCATGGCCTGATAATGGGCCCCAAGTCTGTATGCATCACTGTACACTTCCAGCCTTTTCTTGCTCCATTATGGCTACCTTCCACCAGCTCCAGCATCACTTTTGAAGACTTCATTATCTTTTTCTAATACAATTAAACACCACCAATTGCGCCAACATCCAGAAAGTGCTAACCTCAGTAAATATGTCACATTATTTGATGGCTCTGGAGGCATTTATTTTCTTTGGTAGTGAAATAAACTATATAAGGTCATCTCACACACACTAGCTGTTGCACAGCAAGGTGGCGGCGGGGGCGGGATGGGGTGGGGCGGGGGTGGGGAGGCAGGAATCCCTGTGCTGCTGAGGTGCTGAGGACCAGAAGCTGAGGTGAGATTTTGCTCAGATTTGAGATCTGGTTAAAGCCTCTCCTTGTGTTTTCATTTCAGCCTTGCCAACCACTACTGCAGATGTAGACCCACTGACATCCATGGCATGCAAGCCCAAACCCTTTGTTGGGTTGATAATGATAATGCTCATCTACTTCCTCCTACATGTTTTCTGAGGAGAATCCTTGACAGTGACAGGTACTGGACACAATGTTGGAAGTGGAGTCAGGGACAGAGGGGGTGAGAACTAAGGAAACAGGAGTGAGTGAGTTCTAGGAGTCCTGCTCTGGTCCCTCAGCTGCAGAGTCTTACTGAGAAAGGAGGTCGGAGATCCAGAGTTCATGTCGCCTACCAGCAATAGCTTGTGCATGCTCAGCCTGGACAGGAGAGGAAGCTTGTCACAGAGCAGTGGAAATGCCAAGGGCACAGAGCAGGTGCCTGGTCAGAGCAGGTTCCTACTTAGGAGCATCCCGTGCTGCAGATGTGGGGACTTCAGGGACATAGAAGAACATGCTAGTTCCTTTTGATGTGTAGAGGGAAGAGAGTTCCATCCCAAAGAACAAGAATATGAAGATAGAAATTGGGAGGCGGCCCAGTGGCAAGATCACTTGCTGACCCATATTTTATTCCAAATACCCTAATGGCAGCTCACAACCGCTCCATGTCCTGCAGGTCCAGCCCCTTCTTCTCCAGAGACAAAAGGCATCCGTACAGCCCGCTTGCAGACATGCAGGCTAACACTCATAAACAACAAAGTAGCAGCAGCAGCTGGAGCAGTGTTCCCACTGGAGACAGGTGGTACCGAGCTGCTGCCGGAGTCCACTGCTCCCACCTGGACTGCCCTGATGGATAAGGGGGCGCAGGGACAGTCACACTGATCACTGTGTGCCACTCTCAGATCTTGAGAGGTTTAGAATGAGGGGGAAAGATGTCTATAACCGCACTTGAGGCCTGGACAAGCAGGACCCAGGCCCTTCTCTAGATGGGACTCCTCTAACCTCCTCCAGCCCCTGTCTTAGGCCCTGAGTCAGGGAGCAGAACTAGTTATTACTATATTAACCTGAACCTCCATGCTCTGCAGCAGGGCCTGGGACGGAGGAAGGAAGACCGTACAGGCTTCAGGGATATAGAGCCCAGGAGTGATGAGAGGAGGGAATGAATGACCCTCAAGGAGAGGGGTTGGGGGTGCTGATGACTGGGACAGGTCACCCAGGGAACTGACCCAGGCTGTCCTCAGACCCTTCATAAGATGTGTTTCCTTGCTGTAGGGTGAAGAGGCTCCAGGGAAAGTCATGAGAACTCATCTGGTGCAGCCGCTGCCCCTTCTGTCACCCTCGAGCACATGTATCATCTTGCTGCCGACATAGTGTGTCAAGGCCTTTCCACTCTGTGCTAGTCCCTGTGGGCCCCTTCTTATCACCAGCTACTTTTTCTCTTGGTGCTTTCGAGTGGGAATTTGCTCTTCATGTGAAATTACTCGAATTAGAGATTTGGAACAAGAGCATAGCTATATATACCCATACCAAGCGCAGGAAACGGATAAGCAGATCCCTTTAGTGGGACGACTGAGGCCGGCCATCGCCACATGTACGCCAGAGCAGCAGAGAACTTTGAGCCCACTCCGGCCCACAGCTGGCTGCCCTGGCAGTGAAATCTGGAAGGTCCTGTGTACAGAGCCATAACGGGGTGTCCTGCTACCTGGTAGGCACTTGACTTTGGTCAAGGTGAACTTCCTCTCCCAGCCTTTTTTTGAGCAGGGATTCCTGTGCTAGTCACCTTGGGTGGAGTGCTCAGAGTGAAGGTGAAGTTCATTGTTCCTCCAGGTCTTCGAATTCCTGAGTTAAGCAGGTGACCCTCCCAGCTGCCCAGACCACTTCCCCGGAACTCACACCAGAGTCTAGGAGGGAGGGGCTCACCCTAACTGTTAAATTGTCAGGCCACCATTAAACTTGGGGCCTTGATTAGCAATTGGGTTGTCCCGGCCTTCGTTCTTTTCACTGTTCCCAATCTATCCCCCAGCTTCTCTTCCAGGAACCATACACCATGCAGGGGTAGAGGACTGTGGACCCCGAGTGCTGAATTGCGACAGCTTTTATAAGTTTACAACAAAGCCCGTGAATTATAAACCAATCATTTATTAGCATGGAGAGCCTGCGAAGTGCGAGCCAATCGATTTGTACCACTCCATAGTTTTTAGGCCAATCAGTTTAAATTATTGGAGCCTGTGCTCAGTGGACCAATTAGTTTCCTATTTTCTTGGAGTCTATAGCTGCGTGAACTCCTGGATAGGGGTAATGGGGTAAGCAGTTTACAGAAGCAAGATAGGCGTAGCTCATTTCCAGTTACCTTACAGGGCCAGGATCACCTATTCAAGGCCTTTCTGCCTAGGTCTTAAAGGGCAGACTCTGGAATGTGAAGTGTTTGGGGCTCCTTAGAAGGTTGGAGTTAGGCTGTATTTTCTATTCTTTCACATACACATGGTGTGCACACATGGTACATACAAATGATGCACAGATATGGTTCACACATGATACACATATATGGTACACACATGATGCACACACATGGTGCACACACATGATGCATGCACATGGTGTGCACATATCGTACATACAAATGCACAGATATGGCTCACACATGATGCACATATATGGTACACACATGGTGCACACACATAGTGACAAGTAATAATAAATGAGAATACTAAAGTACAGAAGTATAAAGTGTATAGTTTCACTGTTGAAAACACTTTTCTCTTTTGAGTCATGGTCACCCTGTGTAGACCAGGCTGGCCTGGAACTATCAGAGGTCCATCTGCCTCTACCACTCCGCATTAGGCTTAAAGCTGTGTGTCTCTATGTGTTACCGCTGACTGATGACTGGACTGTAAACTCTACTGGCATGCTACAAAAGCATTACTACTGTAAAATGGACTATTTAACCCAAATTAACTTGTAAACTATAATTGCACTAAGCAGACTGGCAATATTCAAAGATCTCATGCAATATTTCAATATTAAAGAAAACCTGTGGCAACTAACCACAGGAAAAGGAAATTGAGGACTAGCTGTTTGGTAGAAGTCACTGGTAACATCTGACCTCCATTTTCCTGACTTAGAAGCTGTCTGATTGCTGACTCGGTGACTTTAAACTGTCCTCTTTCTATTCAGATGTTGTTAAACTTTCTTCGCATGATTGCTTTACAGATGTCCATGCTTATGCAAACGGGTGCATGTCTACCTTGTATAGTTTTTATCTGAAACTTTCAGAGAATTCCCTTGCAATTATCTTACTGTACAATGTCTGTGGCAATGCCTGGTTCATGTTAGAAATAAAGATGTATGCCACCACGCCAAGCTTCTTCAGTTTTTGTAATGTATTATTTAGAAATGTGTTGTTAGCTAAATGAGATGGAACATGCAGAGATCCCAGCATTCCAAAGGCAGGAGCAGGAGGGTCTCTGAGTTAGAGGCCAATGTGGTCTATATCTGGAGTTCCAGGATAGCCGGGCACCAATGAGGCAGAGATAGAATGGTTGCTGTGAGTTCAAGGCCAGGCTGGTCTATAGAACTAGTTCCAGAATAGCCTGGACTACACAGAGAAACATTGTCTTGAGAAAACAAACTATGTTGTTAATTTTTATATTCATGTGTTTTTTTTCCTATTTTCTTTCTGTTTACTAATTTCTGGTTTGATCTCTTTTCACTGGAGATAATTTATATAGTTTTTTATCTTAACTGTATTTAAACATGCATCATTTAGGTCCAGGTCTATCCTAGCATTTGTTCTATGTATACTTGGAAAATGATGTATGATGTATTATTCTGTGCACATTTTGGAGTCTGAATGGACACCGTGGTTGTCTAAGCCCTTTGGTTCCTCACTGATACCTAGTTCTTTCCATTACTGAGAATGAGGAATTGAGTCAGGTATGGAGATGAATGCCTTTAATTCCAGCCCAAGGGAGGTGGATTTCTATGAGTTCAAGCCCAGACTGGAACTGTCTCAAAAAAAAAAAAAAAAAAAAAACAAAAAAACAAAAAACAAAAAAAAACAAAAAACAAAAAACAAAAAACAAAAAAAAAACTAACCATATAAAAATAATGAATGTGAGGGATTGAAATCTCCTCTACTTGCTGTGTTTGTGTGGATTTCTCACTTCAGTTATAAACATTTGCTTCAATTGGGAGCTCTGGTGGTAAATGAATTGAAACATATTGCTGTGGGATATGGGTTTAAGCCAATAGACAGTCGTTGTTAGCTGGTCAATGACTGCACTGGTTGTTCGGGATCCGGTGTAGCATGGAGCCTTTCTCAAAGCAAGTTGTAAGCACCATACCTGTGTTCCGGGTTGACATGTTTCAGTTAATACAAACAGCTAGGAGCAGAACAACAAAAACCCCAAAGCAAGATTAATATTTTAGAGACTTTGCCATAACTATGGACTTGGATGGATTAGGCCTTAGTTTTATTTTGGCAGGTGGGGCTGTGTACATGCTGAATTTTACAGCCTGAATAGAACTTCCATCGTGCAATCAGTTTTGCTGAGATCTAGGGGCCATCTAACGTCTAGGGCCCTGTTACACTTAATGACTGTCATATGTTCCTGTCAAACTGATCCTTTTGCCATTATCAACTATCTTTATATCATGAGACCTCAAGTAAACAAGACAAAACAAATAATACAACTAAAACGTAAGAAAGGGCCTTGAGTAGACATTTCTCTTAAGATGATATACAAACAGCCAATAAGCATGCGAATACATATTCAAGGCCATGGCTTGGGCCACATCAAGTGTTGCACTGTCCCGTGGGCACAGTCCCTTCGCACTATGCTGGTGGTCACAATGAACACTGGTAGCCCACACCTTGCTGGGACTTCTCTCAGAGCTCACCACTGGCTGGCCTATGCTACTGGCATGCCAGCACAGTGCATGGGAACCCAGACTAGGTCCTAATTCTTACCCTCTGCTGAACTGACACCTAGTTCTTTCCATTACTGAGAATGAGGAACTGAGTCAGGTGTGGAGGTGAATGCCTTTATAGGGTTCTGTCATGGCTCTATCCTCTCTGCTACCCACACAACACTGGACATCAACTATTATGACATGATCTCCACCAATGTGATCTGGAAGGGATGTGGACCTTTGCTTGAGTGCTGGCCTGATTGACCTACACCACTGTTCTTAGAGCCTTGCTGTACACAGTGTCCTGTATGGTCTCTCTGTAGCAGTATTTATTCAACCACAGAAATATCCACCTTCTCATTGAGAGAAATAAAGATGTTAGATACTGCAAAAAATGTAAATCAAGATCACAGTAAGGTTTGTACTTTGTATGTGCTAGGGTGGCTACTACAGAATACGTATCCATAAGGATTTGAAGAAATGATAGCTCTCATGCCCTGTTGGTGAAGCCTCACTCTGTAGCCCTGTCTGACCTGGAGCCCACTATGCAGACCAAGCTGTCCTTGAACTCCCAGTTGCTGAGATGAAAGGCTTTTTCCCCCCATGCATGACATTGTTAATGGTAGGGAAGTAGATGGTTCTTTGAAATCTTAAAAGTAGAATTCCAAATAATAATCCCAATGCTAAGTATATATCCAAAAGAATCTGAAACAGGATCCTGAAGAGTGCTTAACATACCTATGTTCTTGGCAACAGTATTCACCATAACCAGTATGTGGTATACACAAGGGAATAGCTTTTATTCTTTTACAAAAGAAAGCTCTGGCATATGAAGATAGATCAACTTTGAGAGTTTATGTTAACTCAACCAGTCTCTATTAGTGGCTTTCCTTATCACTCTGATAAAATCCCTGGCTAACGCAACTTTAAGGAGATCAGATTCATTTTTGGCTCATGCCAATCTGAGGGGGACGGGATGGTGGCAGGAGTGCCTTGTATCTCAGGAGTCTGCTCACATCTGGCTAGATCAGAACACATGGAACAGAAATCAGTGCAGCTAGAAAGTGGAGTGAGACATAAACCTCAAAGCCTGGTCCCCAGCGACGCCCTTCCCCCAGCTAGCCCCAACTCCTAGAGGTACTACAACTTCTCAAAACAATGTTCTCAACTAAGGAGCGCAGTGCAAATACATGACCGTGTTTGGGACATTTTACATACATCCTAAATCATAACACAGTCCAAAGAAATATTATGTCTCTCTCACTCTCCCTCTCTCTCTCTCTCTCTTTCTCTCTCTCTCATCACACACACACACACACACACACACATACACACACACACACACACACACACACACACATTTAATATACCCTAAGCGGCACAATGTTGGGCCACTTGCAAAACTCCATGTGTTTAGTACTCTCTCCCTAATGATATTTATTCCTGAAATATTATTTACTAAAACCTATATTCCATCCCGGACACCCTGAACCCAGGCATGCAGCCCTCCTGGGCCGTGATCCCAACTCTTCCATGTTGGCTGTTGTCCTGCACTGCTCAGGCCTGATCTTTGTGCCTTTCCATCATGATGGTTCTAACTTCTCCTTCTCTCCGCCCCCTCGCTTGTCTCTCTGCCCAACCATTAGCCGCTGGCAACTTTACTTACCAAGAGAAACCACCTGGGGGTAGAGAATGTGGAATTTTCCTGCAATTTGGGGAAATTTTATGATAATTGGGATTTCCAATGATCATAATACAAGTGTTAAGGCAAATCCCTAACAAGAAGGCTGAGAGCCACCTTAGATACCAAAGGATCTCTTCCTCCCCAGTGTTCCTTTGTCACTTGTTCACCCACTGCCACAGCCTCACTAGCATGACGTGCTCTACACCTGGACAGTTCTGCTGAGATCCACCGTGGGGTAGATGGGAAAACTTGTCCTTTCCTTGGCAGCAATAGCATCTGTAGAGAGATTTTAATCCAGCACCATGGCTGCTCTGGTAAGGGATCACATCCAAAGGTAAGATCCGGTCAGCACAGACACACTCTGGGTTACAGGATGATTTGGCTGGAGTGTAGACACTCCCTTAGCACACTCCTTTAATCCTAACAATGGAGGGAAGCTTAGTTCTTAGAAGGAAGCGACCATGTTTGAAAGTGAGGCAAAGTGATAAATCAGAGAGAGACTTGACAGAATGAGTAAGAGGTAGGATACACCCAACTTATATGAGAACAGGGGAGGGAGGGAGGGAGGGAGATGGAGAGAGAGAGAGGGAGGGGGGAGGGAGGGAGGGAGGGAGGGAGGGAGAGGGAGGGAGGGGGGGAGGGAGGGAAGAGAGGGAGGGGGAGAGAGAGGGGGGAGGGAGAGAGGGAGGGAGAGAGAGGGAGGGAGGGAGATGGAGAGAGAGAAGAGAGAGAGAGAGAGAGAGAGAGAGAGAGAGAGAGAGAGAGAGAGAGAGAGAGAGAGAGGGAGGGAGAGAGAGAGAGAGAGAGAGAGGGAGAGAGGGGGGAGTGGGAGAAGGAGGAGAGGGAGAGGGAGAGTTGTCAGGGCAGGTGGAATGGACTCTCCACAGCCACATGGCTTCTAGGCCAGCTATGCACTTGCCAAGCAGAATCTGACTGAACTCAGAGCTCTCCTTCCAGTCAGCCCTTTCTGTCCAGGACCTTCTGATATAGAGCAGCACCTGAGTTCCAAAAAATGAAGGTGAGGCTCCATTGCCACAGCATGGGCTACATCAGCTGAATTAGAACTTACTTTTTTCTTGTTGTTTATTTGATTGCTTGTCTTTTGCTTACATTTTTTTTGTTTTGTTTCTCTTTCATGGTGGGAATAATTCAATATTAAAGGGCCCTGTTGGGATCCTGGAATCACCTTATAAGCAACACGAACACCTATCTCAGTCAGACAGGGATAGTTTACTGAGCATATGCCCCAGGACAGATTGATCAGGAGTATGGTGCAGATTTGGAGACTGAACCATGACCCTAACTTAAGGTTCCACAGGGCTTTAAAGCCTCAAATCTATAAGCATCTGTGCCAAGTTATTTCACCAATCAGGAGTTAGGAATAGGGGATTTCCTTAAAAACATCTTTGTTGTAGACTTATCCTGCTCCCATTGGTTTGGGGATTCAACTGTGGCAGGGGACTTGCCTTGTCTAACATTCATGTCTTAACTTGCCAACCAGGATGTAAGTTACCCGTACATATGTCTCTTTTTGCCACTAAGATATCACTTCCCAAGGAGGTCTTGGGAACTTAAACTTTACTTGACCACTATTCCCACTACTCAAAATGGAAGTCTTGTTCCAAATAGTTTCTTATATTTGTGCAGATGTCTCTCTAATATTGAGGCCACCCCAGGGGCAGCTTATAAAGGCAAATACCATATAAGCTTATATATAGGCTCAGGAAGTGCTGCTGGGTGGTTGGTTCAGGTCCAAGCTTATTGTGACTATACAAAAGAGTTCTACTGACTTCATAATTGGTTTCCAAGGCCACACAACATAACAGAATATGCAATCAATCTTGGTATTAGAAATTCTGTTTCCCAGTAAGAGTAGAAATATATGAGAAATTTTTCATCTCATGATGCTGATAGAGGGCTTCAAGAAGGACATAAATAACTCCTTTAAAGAGATACAGGAGAACATGGGTCAACAGGTAAAAGCCCTTAAAGAGGAAACACAAAAATCCCTTAAAGAATTACAGGAAAACACAAACAATCAAGTGAACAAAACCATCCAGGATCTAAAAGTGGAAGTAGAAACAAAGAAGAAATCACAAAGGGAGACAACTCTGGAGATAGAAAACCTTGGAAAGAATTCAGGAGTCATAGATGCAAGCATCAACAACAGAACACAAGAGATAGAAGAAAGAGCCTCAGGTGCTGAAGATACCATAGAAAACATTGACTCAACTGTTAAAGAAATTGCAAAATATAAAAAGCTTCTAACCCAAAACATCCAAGAAATCCAGGACACAATGAGAAGAACAAACCTAAGGATTATAGGTATAGAGTGCGAAGATTTACAACTTAAAGGGTCAGTAAATATTTTCAACAAACTTATAGAAGAAAGAGATACCCATGAATATACACGATACCTACAAAACTCCAAATAGACTGGATTAGGCCAGAAAATCCTCCTGGCATATAATAAAACACCAAATGCACTCAACAAAGAAAGAATATTAAAAAGCAGTAAGGGAAAAAGGGCAAGTAACTTATAAAGGCAGACTGACCTGTCAGAATCACACCAGACTTCTCACCAGAGACAATGAAAGCTAGAAGATCCTAGGCAGATCTCATACAGACCCTAAGAGAACACAAATGCCAGCCCAGACTACTATATCCAGCAAAACTCTCAATCACCATTGATGGAGAAACCAAATTTACAAACTATCTGTCTATAAATCCAGACCTACAAAGGATAATAGATGGAAAACATCAACACAAAGAGAGAGACTACACCCTAGAAAAAGCAAGAAAGTAATCTTTTTCCAACAAACCCAAAAGAAAGTAACCACACAAACATAAAAATAACATCAAAAAAAAAAAAAAAAGGAAGCAACAATCACTATTCCTTAATATCTCTTAACATCAATGGACTCGATTCCCCAATAAAAACACATAGACTAACAGAAATATGTTTTTCATGTAAATCTTCAATTTTATCAGAAAATGTAATTCCTCTTTCAATTAATTTAGTAAGTTTTTTATGTCTACCACTTTATCTGCATTATTTTTCACAATAATCTTCAATTTTAACTTGTTTTTCTATATATTTCTTCTATTTTATCAATAATATTTTCCATGTAAATCTCTAATTTTAATCACAAAATATTTTTAATTCAATCTTCAATTAATTTAGGTTTTTTAATGTTTACCATTTTATCTGTATAATTTTCCATGAAATAGTTAATTTTAACTGTTTTTGTATATATTTCTTGAATTTTATCAGAAGTACTTTTCATGTAAATCTTCAATTTTACCTGAAAATGTTTATAATCCCACACTGAATCAACTTAGAATTATTTTTATGCCTACCATTTTATCTGTAAAATTTTCCATGATAATCTTCAATTTAACATGTTTTCTATATATTTCTTCAATTTTATCAGAAATATTTTCCATGTAAATCTTCAACTTTATCAGAAAATGTTTATAATTCCACTTTCAATCAACTTAAAAATACTTTTCTGCCTACCATTTTATATCTACATAAAATTTTCCATGATAATCTTCAATTTTAACATGTTTTTCTACATTTTTCTACAATTTTATCAAAAATATTTTCCATGTAAATCTTCAATTCTATCATAAAATGTTTCTACTTCCTTTTTCAATTAATTTAGCAATTTTTTATGTCTACCATTTTACTCTTTAGTTTTCCATGAAAATTGTCAATTTTAACGCATTTTCTACATATCTCTTTTAATATCAGAAATATTTTCCATGTAAATTTCAACTTTATCATAAAATGTTTTTACTTCCTTTTTCAATAAAAGAACATGAATTAAAAAAAAAAAAGAAAAGAGAAAAAAAAGAAACAACCAGGATATAAAGCCAATGCTGCTTAAATGTTCAGAGTTACCAAAGAGTATACACAGCTGAACCTAGGCCTTCCTGCACATATGTAACATATGTGCAGCTTGGTCTTCATGTGGGTCCTAAACAACTGGAATGGAAGCTGTCCCAAAAGCTGTTGCCTGTGTGTGGGATATGTTCTTCTAGCTGGGCTACCTTGCCTGGCCTCAGTGGGAGAGGAAGTGCCCAGCCTAGGAGAGACTTGAAGTGCCAGGGTGGGGAGACACACACAGGGACCTCACCAGCTCAGAGGAGAAGGGGAGGGGGGTATGAGGGGAGGATGGGGGAGGGGAAGGCAGGAGGGGGACAGTGAGCAGGATATAAAGTGAATACGTAAAAAAAAAACAAAATTAAGTTAAACTGAAAAAAATAAAAGAACTAAAGGTAACAATCTGTCTCTTTTGCTGTCACACATTAATGTAACAGCTATAACTCCCATTGTGGTGATGTTAGAGACAACATGAGACTGATGTCCTCCACTATTCTAAAACACCTGGCTTGTAAAAAGTAATTATTTTAAGGAAAACTGATGAAATTAATTGAATAACTGAAAGAAATTCAGAATTAATAGACATCGTTGTGTGGAGGGCATTCTCATCTCCTGATCATCTAATTAATACACGAATAACTGCTCGATTTCATAGTAAATAAACTACAAGGCCAAAATTCATAACTCTGAACGATATCATTGGGTATACTCTTATCTGTTTATTGCTTCCGAGGATTTGTCTCTGCTCATTAACTTGCTGTCTGGAAACACTCAGTCAAAGTCTATAAAAACCTAACAACTGAAACACAGCTTATTAAATAATGTGCTACTAAGTTGGTAGCTCATTAGAGATAATCTCGTACTGATAAAGAGTCTACAAAAAAAAAAATTATTTTCCACTAAATAAGATGCACATAAATTATCTGTTCCACAATGTTATTAGCTGGCAGGTCACATTACCATGTTACATTATCTATTTTTTAAAAATCCTCTTTTTAAGATAAATATTCCCGAGCCGGGCGGTGGTGGCGCACGCCTGTAATCCCAGCACTCTGGGAGGCAGAGGCAGGCGGATTTCTGAGTTCGAGGCCAGCCTGGTCTACAGAGTGAGTTCCAGTCTAGCCAGGGCTATACAGAGAAACCCTGCCTCGAAAAAACCAAATCCAAAAAAAAAAAAAAAAAAAAAAAAAAAAAAAAAAACAAAGATAAATATTCCCTGGTTGTTGCCTAAGGTTACATCTTGAAATCCTATAGAGATTGCTTTTACTGCTTTTATAGATGGCACTTGAACAGGACAAAGAGCATGTTTGCACACAAATTCCATACGGTCCACAAAATGATTGTACCCACTCCGGGTTAGACAACTCAAAAGTCTAAACTCACTGTAATCAATCAGCTTTTATTAAATGTTTCTCGGCCACTGAGTATTTTAACTGACTCTTGCTTTTTATTAAAATTTGGATGATGTAAGAATAATTAGAGTCTTACAGTCATAATGGATAGGATCTCCAATTTGCCATCCTCACCCCACATGGGTATTCTTAAGGAAGATGGAGGCTCGAGTTACCTGACCTCATGTCTACATTAGCACATGAAGGATGGAGACGCAAGGAGAGTGGAAACCAACCTAAGTTGAGAGCAAGCGAATGTTGCAGAAGGAGTATGAAGATAGAAAGGACACAACAGACTGAGGGACTTGAGGGTGGAGTCTAGTTAACAGAGACGTGGAATGAATGGGATACGAGTAGTTTGGAGACAGAAATGGAAAAGAGGCAAAAGCAAAAAAGGCCTACTGCGCTCTTTTGGGTCAGTTTCCTTTGCTTTAAGAAAAATAATAGCATGCTGGGGCACAGTGGTGGATTACTTGCATAGCATTGTACTAGGCTCTGGGTTCAACTCCCAGAACCACATGATAGATAGATAGATAGATAGATAGATAGATAGATAGATAGATAGATAGATGATAGGTAGGTAAATAGGCTGTGCATGTAATAATATAATAATAACAACAACAACAATAATAATAAAACCAATCTAATTGAAATGTATCAGTAACACTGAATTACTGGCACCTACATCTCTAGAAAACAGTATTGGGGAAAAACCTGCCTTGGAGGAAAGTCTGGCTGTTATTGTCAAAAGAAAGCAGCTATAAAATTTTTTAGTCCTAGTGAACATCTTGCATGGTGGGATTTTTGTGGATTTCCTTGGCTCCAACCAAGATATTCTTTTGCTGCAAAATCCCTTCCCTGGTGTTAAGATTTGGATAGGTCGTCTTATGTTTGTGCTCCGTTTTGAGGTCTGAGCCACAGTGGGACCCACCAGTCAGCTCTACCCTCAACAGAGTCACCTTTGGGCTCACTGACTGCTCCGCATCCCGTGTACCAGTGACAATTAAGCAAGGTTCCTCTCTGTTTGGTGTAACCATTTCCCTGAGCCCAAGTGTGGGACTGTTGAGCGTCCAGCACCGCACTCCCTCTGCTGGTCTTGGGTGTGGAGCAACCCTCCACCATGATATTTAGGGCTTCAGTGTTTCTCTTCACCTAACCCCGTTCCCCCACCTCCACTCCACCCTTGGAGCTGCAATCCTGCAGTGCCATTAGACCCGACAGGCTATTACATCCCTTCCCTACCCTCTTCTCCCCCCTTCTTTTCAGAACTGCTCACTATCTGATAAACCCTTGTGGCTTTTGCAACCCTTTCCTGTAGAGGAGACAACCCTCCTAGAGCTCAGTTTTCATCCCTGCCTTCCTGCTCCATCAAAGTCTGGGCACCGGAGCCTGGTTTTTCCTCTGACTTCGACTAAGTTCCTTACCACTGTTGAGTGTGGTTACCACCCACTAAATGACTTAGATCTCCCTCATTACGTCCTCTCTGAGTCCTGGGGATGCCTGTGACTACTGGCTGCAGTGACTTCCATATCCTTTTGTTACCCCCTTGGGATGAATGCCTCTTAGAGAATCTCCAGCCTCTCCACTTGACACCTGACCTAAAGGGCCCCAAATTGTTCATTTTTGCAATCAAATTTGACCTCAAATACCATTTAGATAATCACATCCTAGATCCTAATACTATTTGAGACCTTTACAAATACTGCAAGCAATCAGGAAACGAAGAGATTTCTCTATTCCCTATTTCTCTTCTCCCTGCTCCAAGTTTTAATTGTTTTTGTCTGGTGCCCCATCTCCACTCTTTTTTTTTTTTCTAGACAGGGTTTCTCTGTGTAGCCCTGGCTGTCCTGCAACTCACTCTGTAGACCAGGCTGGCCTCGAACTCAGAAATCCGCCTGCCTCTGCCTCCCAAGTGCTGGGATTAAAGGCGTGCGCCAGAGAGAGAGAGAGAGAGAGAGAGGATGTACGCAGATACAAGAAGGTTGAAATAATCCCATGCATCCTATCAAATCACCACGGACTAAGGCTGGTCTTCAATAACAACAAAAATAATAGAAATCCCACATACATCTGGAAGTTGAGCAACACCTTACTCAGTGATAACTTGGTCAAGGAAGAAATAAATTAAAGGCTTTTTAGAATTTAATGAAAATGAAGCCACAATATACCTAAACTTATGGGACACACTGAAAGCAGTGCTAAGATGAAAACTCATAGCTCTGAGTGCCTCCAAACTTCAGATGTGTGACAGCACATAGGAAGGCTCTAGAACAAAAAGAAGCAAATACACCCAAAAGGTGTAAACAGCAGGAAATAATCAAACTCGGGGCTGAATTCAGCCAAGTAGAAACAAAAAGAACTATATACAAAGAATCAACCAAACCAGGAGCTGGGAAAGGGTGCTGTGCGGGGGTGGGGGTGAAGGGTGGTGGGTGGAATGCGGTGGCAGGGGAGTGCAGTTAAGAGGGCAGGGTGTGGTTAGCTACAGAGCAGCAGGGGCTCCAGGCTTCTGTGCCCATAGTACCCACATTCTCAGAGAGCACACTCATCAGCCTTAGTTCTGAGTGATCCTCTGTTGCAGGATATTTCCTGTCCAGTCACATTGAGGCAGTGGGAGGCTTGTGATTGGACAGGAAACAGGAGGCAGAGGAGTGGAGAGGTCAGGGGCGAGTTCAGAGTAGCAAGATGGAATCAGACCTTAGCTTTCTAAAGGCTGTGAGTTTAATATATATAAATCTAACTGGCTAGCAATTTAAGATTAAGAGTCGTGCTTTACGGGTAATTGGAATGAGTGGGTGCTGGGTGGAAGCGAGAGGAACACGCAGGACCCCGCCAGAGGTATGGTCAGTCCAGCAAGATTGCGGTAGGAACTAGCTGAGATAGATTAGTTCAGCGGGATCCGGCCTGAACTTGGTGCTGAGGCCTGGCGGGGCAGAAGAGTTGGCGAGGTGGTTCATTTTTAATATTTCACACTGAAAATAATTTTTCTGAGAAATATTTTTGAAAATATTTTGCTGAGCAGCAAAAGCTGGACAGGAGGCAAAGCACGTGGCCACAGGGATCTGAGTGTGTGGTGAAGGGCGGGGCTGAGTGTGGGCGGTTTTGTAGTGCCCACTCACACTGTGTTCAAGCCTGTGCAGGGATACCACAGAAGTCACAAGGCGGTGGTTCTTTAGCAGTTGTAGATCTTTTGTTTGAGAGAGAGGGATTCACTGGCTTGGAGATTAGCAAGTGGGTAGGCTAGGCTGACTGAGCCATGATCCCCAAGAATCTACTTGACTCCATTTACCTCAGCAGATCAGAGATTTCCAGCATGCTCTACCACCTCTCACTCAAATACTTGGGTACTAGGCCCAAATAGGACCTTCATGCAAGGCCCAAGGCAAGCACTTTGTGACTCAGCTGGCCCCCCCACCCCCACCCCTCAGCTTCTTTTCACCTAAAGACTTTCTTCTTGGTGAGAATCTCAATGCTAGCCTCCATCCAGTCATTCATGCAGCAACTCAGCCAATGGCCAAACACCATTTATACCCCTCAAGGGAATGCTTGAGGCTAGGGTTGGGATGAACCAGAGTGACCAGTTGATTCTGAGACACCCCCTACCCAGTGCTCTCTCTGCACACACACACACACACACACACACACACACACACTGGCCTGGGAATCCATTGCAGGGAACACAGAGGCAAATTAAAGATGTGTCCCCATGATGTTTGAGTTGAGGTCTGTGTGATTGAGATTTGAACTTCCATTATGGAAACAGTATGATGAAACATGGTTATCTACATATACTATTGAGGTTCTGTAGTTGTTCTAAGTAACTGCTTACATGCCTTTCGCTCTTTGGGTCCAGCTACCTATGGTACTTGTTAACTACCTTTACACATATGGTGATATATGTAAGATATATGTTTTCATGTTAAGTCCCCCCTCCAAAGGGATTAATAATACAAACTAGATTTTACATAAAGGCATACATGTAAATTTAGTCCTAAATTCTTCAATTCACTGAATGTGAGCAAGTGTAACAAATTAGTTACTTTAACTTTGATCTTATATAATGTATACAAACCATGCGATGTCAGAAGAAAACTGGAGTTAGCTGTTGAGCCGATCAAGAGCACTTCACCCTTTGATGCTGCCCTCTACCTGCATGTGTGAATGACAGGACATAGTGAGGTGTGGTCTATATCCAGGCTCTGAAGGCTTCGAGAGAAGAGACTCCCAAAAATGTGAAGAATTTTAGAAAGGAGGGTAAATCCGAAGGGTCCCAGTCAGTGTGAGAAAGAAACATGGAATATTCTGTGACCTGTGAAAACAGAGTCACAGTAAAAAGGAAATGCTTTTGGGTAAGAAAGTACACATGAAAGTACATTTTTTTTGATGAATAACCAAGAAGGTAAATCTTTCTCATAATAAGATTTGCTAACTTTAAAAAAAAATCATATTAAAAAAAACTTAAAGAAGGAAACTTTTAGCTGGGCGGTGGTGGCGCCCGCCTTTAATCCTAGCACTTGGGAGGCAGAGGCAGGTCTATTTCTGAGTTCGAGGCCAGGCTGGGCTACAGAGTCAGTTCCAGGACAGCCAGGGCTACACAGAGAACGCCTGTCTCAAAAAAACAAAAACAAAACAAAACAAAACAAAAAAACAAAAAAGAAGGAAACTTTATGTTTGCTCAAGGTAATTGAATTAGTATTTACTATGTTTGTCAGAGTCTTGACGACTTTCATAACCAAGTCTTCACAGAGTAAAATTGACTTAAATATCTGAGTTAAACTTCTAGTGTTACATACCAGCTAGGTCTGAAATGATATTCATTCTTTGAGAAATCTTCAAGATGCTATAACTGACCTTTTGAACATTGCATAGTTATACTTGGAAGTCAAAACGAATCAGGATCGTGGAACTGAGATAGCACCTGGTATTTTGGCTTTTGTCTCAGGTGAGCTATGTTCCAGGGGCATCAAAGGACAAGATATCTCAGAAAGGGGCCTACAGATCTGGAAAGTCATCTGTCACCTGCATCAGAAAGACTGCTCTAGTTACTTCTCAATTGCTGTGACAAAACACCATGACCGAGACAGCTCAGAAAACAAAGCATTTAATTGAGCTTCCAGTTTCAGAGGGTTAGAGTCCATAATGGCAGAGTAAAGGTGTGGAGGCAGAAACAGCAGAGCGAGCACATCCTAATCCTCACGTAGGAGGCATAGGGGGAATAGACTGGATATGTTGCGGGTATTTGAAGTCACAAAGCCTAACCTCAGTGGTGTACATCATCATACAAGGCCACACCTCCCAATCCTTCCCAAATACTTCCCCCAGCTGAGGACCAAGTATTAAAACACGTGAGCCTATGGGGCCATTGTCATCCAAACCAATACAGAGGCCTGGAGATCCTGGAGGTTGGACTCTAACCATTATGCTTCCAGCATCAAAAGAGGAGTGTCCTTTGTGCTTCCACGGGGAGACACATGGGCAGCAAGAGCTTTACTCATCAGACCAGGTGACACAACTAATATTGAAAAGTAAATGGAGTCTTTTCAAGGCCCTTAAAAGTAACTGTTGAGACCTTCAGCTGATCATAACAAAACAAAGTTGATTTGTGGTAATTTCATGCCAGTAAACGTCCAGTCAGATGATGGTGATTGAATAACAACAACAACAACAAAATAATAATAATAATAAATGTTACAAAACAAAATAAAATTCTCGCTTCTCCTGGCTAATTTGGGAACTTGGGGTTTTAAGCCCCATGAAGAGTTTTTCAAGTAACCAGCTTTTCCTTCCCACCACCATTTGCACCAGGGACCCAGGCAGCTCCACAGCCTTCTGTGCATAGCACACCAGGACAGAGTAATCTCCCAGCAGTGCTTTCACTTCTGAGCTTGGAGGTAAGAGCTCTACCTTCTCTCTGGAGGGAACCAGTTAGGAGCGCACAGGGCATAAGATCAGGAGCTGCTGGGACAGAGGTCTTCCCTTCTGGCTGCCATTTGTACCAGGGAGCCAGGCAGCTCCTCAGCCTTTTGTGCACAGACCCCACCAGAAGAGAGTTGATCTCCAGCCAACTGTCCAGGAGTACAGACACAGGCTTACAGGCCTATAGCTCCAGCCAGAGACAGCAAGACCAACTAACGCCAGAGATAACCAGATGGCAAAAGGCAAGCACAAGAACCCTACCAACAGAAACCAAGGCTACTTGGCAACATCAGAACCCAGTTCTCCCACCACAACAAGTCGCCGATACTCCAACACACTGGAAAAGCAAGAGTTGGATTTAAAAATCTCATCTCATGATGATGATAGAGGACTTCAAGAAGGACATAAATAACTACCTTAAAGAAATACAGGAGAGCATGGGTCAACAGGTAAACGCCCTTAAAGAGGAAACACAAAAATCCCTTAAAGAATTACAAAAAAACACAAACAAACAAGTGAAGGAACTGAACAAAACCATCCAGGATCTAAAAATGGAAGTAGAAACAATGAAGAAATCACAAAGTGAGACATCTCTGGAGATAGAAAACCTTGGAAAGAAATCAGGAGTCATAGATGCAAGCATCAACAACAGAATACAAGAGATAGAAGAAAGAATCTCAGGTGCTGAAGATACCATAGAAAACATTGACTCAACAGTCAAAGAAAATACAAAATGCATAAAGCTTGTAATCCAAAGCATTCAGGAATTCCAGGACACAATGAGAAGAACAAACCTAAGGATTATAGGTATAGAAGAGAGCAAGGATTTACAACTTTAAGGCCCAGTAAATCTCTTCAACAAAATTATAGAAGAAAACTTTCCTAACCTAAAGAAAGAGATGCCCATGAACATAAAAGATGCCTACAGAACTCCAAACAGACTGGACCAGACCAGAACATCCTCCCAGCACATAATAATCAAAACACCAAATGCACTAAACAAAGAATATTAAAAGCAGTAAGGGAAAAAGGTCAAGTAACGTATAAAGGCAGGCTTATCAGAATTACACCAGACTTCTCACCAGAGACTATGAAAGCTAGAAGATCCTGGGCAGATCTCATACAGACTCTAAGAGAACACAAATGACAGCCCAGACTACTATACCCAGCAAAACTATCAATCACCATAGATGGAGAAACCAAGCTAGTCCATGAAAAAACCAAATTTACACAAATTCAGCCCTACAAACGATAATAGATGGAAAATGCCAACACAAGGAGGAAAACTACACTCTAGAAAATGCAAGAAAGTAATCGTCTTCCAACAAACTCAAAAGAAGATACCACACAAATATAAAAATAACATCAAAAATAACAGGAAGCAACAATCATTATTCCTTAATGGACTCAATTCCCCAATTAAAAGACATACACTAACAGAAATACTTTTCATGTAAATCTTCAATTTTATCAGAAAATGTTGATAAATCCACTTTCAATCAAATAGAAATATTTTATGACTACCATTTTAGCTGTATAATTTTCCATGAAATAGTCCATTTTAATGTGCTTTTCTATATAGTTCTTGAATTTTATCCAAAATATTTTCCTTGTAGATCTTCAATTTTATCAGAAAATGTTTATAATTCTACTTTCAATCAACTTAGAAATATTTTTTTAACTTAGAAATATTTTATGCCTACCATTTTAGCTGTATACCTTTCCATGAAATAGTCCATTTAAATGTGTTTTTCTATATATTTCTTGAATTTTATCAGAAATATTTTCCATGTAAATCTTCAATTTTATCAGAAAATGTTTATAATTCCATGTTCAATCAACTTAGAAATATTTTTATGCCTACCATTTTATCTATAATTTTCATGATAATCTTCAATTTTAACATGTTATTCTATATTTTTTCTTCAATTTTATCAGAAATAATTTCCACATAAATCTTTAATTCTATCATTAAAGGTTTCTACTTCCTTTTTCAATTAATTTAGCAATGTTTTTATGTCTACCATTTTACCATTTTACTCTTTAATCTTCCATGAAAACTGTCAATTTTAACGTGTTTTTCTATATATTTCTTCAATTTTGTCAGAAATATTTTTCATGTAAATCTTTAATTTTATAATAAAATGTTTTTACTTCCTTTTTCAATAAAAAAAAAAATGAAAAAAAGTAACCAGCTTTAAGCCCATGTGAAACCTGTTTACCAGACTCTTAAATCTCTCCTGTGAAGGACCATTTCAGATTGACCTGACTGGGGTCACAGGTAATGGACAATGTGTAGAGAGTGACAGACTTTGGAGTACTCAGCCCTAACTGGCATGTCTTTATTAAACCATTTTCCTCAAGGCTCAGGGATCTATGCAGCACAGAAGCCAGAAAGGTCATAAGAGCTGGAGGTGGGGGATGACTCCAAAGAAACAACATTTTGCAGACACAGTGGGCGTGATGCCCGTGTGAACTCACAGAGGCTGTGGCTGCATCTGTACAAGTGCGAGCCTGACAACACCCCAGCGTGGAGACAGGGACGTAGACACAAAGCTGCACCTCCAACTAATTTGCAGTCCAGAAAAGATCAGTTTTCTTCAATGAAGTAGCAGTAGGTATGTGTACTGACTGGTTCTGTGTGCCAACTTGACACAATCTGGAGTTATCGCAGAGAAAGGATCCTCCCTTGAGGAAATGCCTCCATGAGATCCAGCCGTGGGCATTTTCTCAATTAGTGATCAAGGAGGGAAGACCCCTTGTGGGTGGTGCCATCCCTGGGCCAGTATTCTTAGGTTCTATAAGAAAGCAGGCTGAGCAAGCCAGGGGAAGCAAGCCAGTAAGAAACATCCCTCCATGGCCTCTGCATCAGCTCCTGCTTCCTGACCTGCTTGAGTTCCAGTCCTGACTTCCTTTGGTGATGAACAGCAATGTGGAAGTGTAAGCTGAATAAACCCTTTCCTCCCCAACTTGCTTCTTGGCCATGATGTTTGTGCAGGAGTAGAAACCCTGCCTAAGACACTATATTAACTATATTCTCAGGCAGGCTACATGTTTAGAAATATTTGGATAAGGCAAAATTACTCCAAGTTTTTCTTTTATTCTTTCCTCTTTTTTTGTCTTTTGTTTAAATTTTTGTTTTTGCTTTTCTAAGAAAGAGAAAAACTGTGAAGTAGGGCAATCCAGGAGCAAATATGTGAGGAGAAAGAATATGGTCAAAATACAGTGTATGAATAATTTTTAAAATGAACATTTTTTTTAAAGAATAGAAAGATACATTTCCTGGGTAATAGACATTAGTCACTGGTGGCCTTGCCTTAGAAGAACTGCATCTGAAGAAGAAAATCACGTACTGACTATAAAGGCAATACCCTCCCAAAGTTCATCCCAAATCATCTGCTTCCTCGAATGGATCTGCATTATGATACATGGAGAACTCGATGCATCTTGAAGCCTCCAGATCGACTCGAAGCTAAAGTCTGTTATTAGCACAAAATGTACCCTTAGTCTACAGATCTGACAGCGCCTGTGCTGCCACAGTACCGAGTATCAGGTATAGGCCTGGGGGATTAACAGAAAACACAGACACGGGTCATTCTGTAGGGAGAATGTCAAAGCTTTACTGAGAGACCAGCAATATATACTAGAGGCCAGGGAAGAGAACAGGAAAAAACAATTATAGTCATAGGTCAGGCACCTGGGAAGTCCCTACCACACCAGGAAGGCAGGAATCAAGCTAAGCCACAGGATGTTTTGCTCTCAGGAAACCTGTGCAAACAGCTCAGCTGGGGGCATTGAGCTAAGCTCACCAGTTCCCAGCACAGATCTAAGAGGTTCTTATCTATACTTTGAAGAAATGGCTGTAAGAGGTTTTATCTATACTTTGAAGACACCATGACCATGGCATCTCTTATAAAGGAAAGCATCTAATTGGGGCTGGTTTACATTTCCATAGTCATCATGTTGGTAGGCAGAAAGGGCCCTAGAGAAGGAGCTGGGAGTTCTACTTCTGGATTTGCAGGCAGCAGGAAGAGAGAGATGCTGAAGCATTTGAAACCCCAAAGCCCATTCCCAGAGACACATTTCCTCCAACAAGCCTACACCTACTTCAACAAAGACAAAGTAGCGTCCTAAAGTATTCAAATCTATGATCTATGGAAGCCATTCTTATACAGACCACCACAGTACTCAAAAAATATTTTTATCTTCTTCCAAGTTTTGTTTAGGTATGGCTGTTACCCTTTCTCTCTTCTTACATGGTGCAAGACCGTGACTTTGGAGTCAGGTAGATTTAAGTAACACGCCAGTTTTATTAGTAGGTGGCTTCTACCACCTTGAACAAGACAACGATCTCTGAGATTTCGTTTTTTTCATCAGGATAACAAGCAGATCAATGTATCTATAAAGTCTCATGAGGATCAAATGTGGCGACATCTAGAGAGTCATTGGTGTGGCACCCATCACAGGAAATGTTCAGCTGTGGCGACTGACTGTCTCTTCCTGTTTTGGTGTGTGCTATGGAGCTGTGTGGTTGCAGAACCTCTTGGCTTACCTCTGAAGGAAAATGGAGGTCGATGGTGTGAGTTAAAGGAGTTGGGGGGAGGGAGCAACTGCAGATTGCTGAACAAAGTTCGAAAGGAAAACCTGCACGATGATAATTGTAAAGATAATTTATAAAGCTGAGTTAAAAGTTACCAAGATGGGGGTATGGAGAGATAGCTCAGAGGTTAAGAGCACAGACTGCTCTCCCAAAGGTCCTGAGTTCAATTCCCAGCAACCACTTGTTGGCTCACAACCATCTGTAATAGGATCCGATGCTGTCTTCTGGTGTGTCTGAAGACAGCGACAGTGTACTCATGTACATAAGCTAAATGAATAAATCTTTTTAAAATTGTGTTTAAACAAAGTTACAGAGGGAAATCTTACCATTATTACAAGATGCAAAATAACTGTACCCCCCCCCCAAAAGACATGAATTCTTCATGGACCTGTCTTGGAACATCATAAGTTCTCCAGCAGCTGCTGTTTTAAATAGTGTCACATTATTCAGGCTTCATCTAAATCTTCTGCATGGAAGCTGCTATGTCAAAGACTATGAAATTCTCAGGCTATTTCCATATATGAAACTCTCTCCCTGCGATACAGTAAAAAGATCCAAGTTAGGAATAATGAGTAAAAATTGTCACAGAAAACAAGACTTTTAAAGCAAATTACAAGTTTACTTTCTTAAATAGACATATATGCAAATATATATATTGATGGATACAGATATGATCTATATTGGTACATATGCCATTTTCATATATATCAATTTATATGGACATATTACACTGTGCTCCTCTCCCTTCCCATGAGTTTTCATCCTGGATAAGCCTTGATTACTGCTAATGGCTCCCAGGTGTTCCAATTCCTTGGGCTCTTTCTATGTTTCTTTCAGATCTAATTCCTCTTGCAATTTAGTCTCTCAAAATCAGACCGTTCTAGGCCTTGATCTAACATATGGTTGGCAAATATCCAATGAGAACAGACAGCTTTGTTATATAATGCAGAGACCACAGATGTGGCCTCTACTTAAATGACCTTAACCGGATCCCGGAGCCTGGAGGCTGAGGGTACACCAGATTAGATACTTCCATTAGTGGAAATCACTCATGGAAGGATGCTTTAGCCCCGATTCACTCCTCTGGGTATGAGCTTAAGTTAGGTAGACTTCTAAAGAAGGTTGGTCACGTACACCTCTTTTTAGAGTTGAAAAATGAATTAGAAGCCATGCAGTTCAGTCACACCCAAGTCACACAATGCTAGCTGGAGGACTCTCGCCTCAGAATTTACCTTCCTCTATCAGCCAACTTCTAGTCACTTCCTCCTTATTGACCCTGTGGTCCTGTGATTTTTTTTTTAATCTATGATTATACTCATTTGCAACTCTGCATATGAGGCCAACTTGATCACTGAATAAAACCTCTTGAATGTACAATTGAGGTAATTTGGAATTCTTTTATTCAGGTGGTGTTTTGTGGAAAGTGAGGGGATGGGGACATGTGTGCCTGTGTGTGGAGATGGGTCTTGGGTGTGCTAGGGAATTGTTCCACTACTGAGCTAAAATACCCCAGTCCTTACAGACTATCGTATGTATGCTCAGGGAGGATTTGACCTATAGTTTCCTCTTTTGCGGTGTCCTTATTATTAGGGTGTGGTGGTGTCCTGCACAAACTCATAAGTGTAAGGAATGCTCCTCAACTGCAGGTTCTATTCTGGGCGAACACCAGAAATTTTAGGACGGTGCCTCAATGAAATCATCACAGGCATGACTTGAAGAGTGTTTTGACCTGGAGCCTTCCTGTTTCTCTCTCTCTCTCTCTCTCTCTCTCTCTCTCTCTCTCTCTCTCTCTCTCTCTCTCTCCATCTCTCCGGATTCTTGTTCTCCCCCTCCCCTCTCTCTCCACCCAGCCCTTCCCACTTCTGGCTAGTATGAGGTGGACAGCATCCCTTTGTCAAGCCCTTCTACTAAGATGACCTGCCTTCCACAGCCAAGAATGTCCTACTTAGATGGAGAGAAACTTCTGAAGCAGGGGCCATAGCACCTAATATGTCCCTTTAAAAGGAAGAAGCCTATGTGCAAGTGGTTAATGTTAAATATTTGTTGCAGTGACAACACACACACACACACACACACACACACAGACTGACACATGGGACAAGACTTTTGTTCCTATTTGGTAGGCTAGTCTGAGGAGTGTTAGCTTTATATTTGGGGGGGGGGGGGGCAGGGCAGTCTGGTATAATTTAGTTCGTGAACTAATCTGTCCCTGAGCTTCTCTTTGTTGAGAGACTTTTCATTCTATAGCATCATTTTTGACCTTTGACCTACTAAGAGATCTAAATACCCCTCTTGGCTTAAGATTTTTGTACCTGATACAAAAGTCTAGAAATTTGTCCACTTTTTTCCTAGATGTTTCTGTTTATTGACATATTAATTTTTAAAATAATCCTGATGCTTGTGTGGACCCCAGTGGTATCCACTGTGGTGTCTCCTTTTGTCCCTAATTTTATTATTTCAGTCTTGTCTGTCTTAACAGTTTGGCTTGGTGTTTTTCAAGGTTTGTATTTTCGTAGATCTCTAAGAAGGCTTGTTCTCCAGGACCAGGCAGAGAGCAGAAACCAATTTACCATAACAGCTACAACATGAAAACACACCCTGTCCTCTGGGTTGTTGTTCTAAACAGAAACAGATGCAGAGACCCACTGGTTCTCACACTCAGGAATCCCATAAAAATAATAAACCATAATGTATACCCAAAGGACCTGTAGATTAAAAGTAAAACAATTTACAAATAAATCAAAATTGAAAAATAAATTATATATAATATATACATGTGTATTTCCATATATATGTATACACACACACACACACACACACACACATATATATATATATATATATATATATATATATATATATATGGAAAAGTTCTGAAAGTACAGAAAGGGACCCTCCAAGGATGTCCTTGAGTTTGTTTTCTGTCAGCTGTCTTCTGCTGGGCACACAGCTTGCACTTAAGAGAAAACTAAATTTTTGTTTGCAAGTGGCTATCAATTGGAGAAAGTTTCTGGGTTGGGGATTTCTCCTTTCAGTCCTAAGACCCATCTGGGGCAGATCTAGGCAGGCTCTGTATTTCTTGTGCATGCTTCAGATGTCTTGTGCTCCATGTAGAGATTCTGCATCTGGTGGTTGGCTCCTCTTCTATGGGAAGTTTTTTTTGTTTTGTTTTGTTTTGTTTTGTTTTTTGAGAGAAGATAGAAACATAGGGCTGATCCTTTTCACACTCAGGAGAAAATGATTCACAGAGACACCCATAACTCAAATGTGTATCAGATAAAGAAACACAATAAAAATCAATTTAAAACAGCTCTACTAATAAAACCACAAAAAAAGGAAAAAGAAAAAGGAAAGAAAAAAGAAAAAGAAAGGCAAAACAATATACAGTAAGCTAAAGTATATGGTCAAAATGAATACAATTTAAGCAAAAAAAAATTAAGCAGAGAAAGAGAAAAAGGGTTGTTTTTTTTTTAAAACATGAAAATGAGAAAGAAAAGAGACAAACTGTCATTGGTGAATAGAGATAAATAACAGCAGAGGAAGGTAAGAAAAAATAATAAAGAAAATAAGTCAAGACTTTCTTCTAACAGGACATTTTCGTGTATGTGGTTGGGAGGAGGGCCGTAGGCTAAGGAAGCTAAGGCCTGAGGTCCTTTTTCTCACTAAGCAGATTGATGCTGACATGCAGAGTGTGCTCCACCCGCCCCGCCCGTGTTTCCCACTGGGCCAGTTAAGGGTACATCTCCCCACAGGCAGCATCAACACTGTCTTCTGCGGTGTGGGGGCAATGCGAGTTGTTACACGCTCCCTAGCCCCTCAGTCTGTGCCCCTAGGCACATGACAAACAACCCAGCCACAGTTTATCCCTGACTGCCTCAAAGAACTGGGGAATCAAAGACCACTGAGTCCTGTACTAAAAGGAAGGGTTGTGGGAAGTTAGAAATGCATTTTCTTCAGTCTCGGAACTCTCGGATCCTGCCCCCAGATTAAACCCGCCCCCAACCCCTACCACACAGTGTGGTACCAATCACTGTACTCCCTTGTACTTCTTGATGGGTCTTTAATAGACACCGCCCTTTCTTTATCTCTTGTGCCCACTCCCCAATCACTGGGCCAAGGTGACCCCAGGAGCCGTAAATTGTGATTGTTCCAGATTCTCTGACCCAATAGTAGTTTACTCTGCAATCATAGATCCGTTCTTCGAAGAGGTGAGGGGGATTTCTTCTCACAGCTACTTTATTGTGCAGGAGAAATCACATTAGGACCAAATCTTCCGGACTGGCACTTTTAAGAAGGAGGCTTTCAATCAGGGCGGTGGTAGCACACGCTTTTAATCCCAGCACTTGGGAGGCAGAGGCAGGCGGATTTCTGAGTTCGAGGCCATCCTGGTCTACAGAGTGAGTTTCAGGATAGCCAGGGCTATTTTTTTCGGGAGAAAAAAAAAAAAGGAGGCGTTCTGTGGCCTCTATGCCGAGACTTCCTCCGCTTGGTGTACTCTGCCAAAAATATCATGTTAATTGTAGATGTCTATCATTTTAGTTCTGCAGGGAATACAATAACGAAACAGTAAACTCCATCCTCAGGCTTTGCCGTCACAAAAGTCACCACTGTACCGCTGGTCCTGCCCGTCTGACTGGACATCGCTTCCCTGAGGAACCAGGAGTTTACATAAGCAGCTCTGTCACTCCATCCTTACTTCTCAGCACATATGCTGTCTCAGGTTTTCTACTCCTGTGAGGAGACACTATGGCCACGGCAACTCTTATAAAGGAAAACATTTAGTTGGGGCTGGCTTACAGATCAGAAGTTTCAAAATGATCTTCATGGAAGGGAACGTGGTATCATGCAGACAGACATGGTGCTGGAGAGGCAGCTGAGAATTCTACATCCAGATCTGCAGGCAGCAGGAAGTTTGTGTCACACTGGGTGTGGCTTGAGCATCTGAGACCTCAAAGCCCGCCCACAGTGACACACTTCCTCTAACAGGGCCACATCTCCTAATAGTACAACTTCTTATGATCCTATGGGTGATGGTGGAGGGGAGCACATTTTCATTCAAACCACCACATATACCTACTGTGAATATTGTTTCTCCGTGACACATCTTCCTTTATAACTATAATATGTCATGACAATTATTCAAAGATTGATCTCTTTTCCCACAGAATGACATTTATTTTTATAATTGCAGGTAAAATGCCTGGTGTAATATGGTCTAAAATATCTGCTTAATAAATTTTTTCTGTTTATTTATGCCATGTCTCCTTGCAGAAAGAAATGATTCATAGAAACCTGTGTAGCACATTTTTTTATACCCTGAAAGGAAATATATCATTTAGGGGGTTGAATGACTACACATATCACAGTTTGAGTGTGAAATGGCCTCACAGGACTTGTGTCTTGGTTGGTCATGCTGTTTCCTGTTTGTGTGTGTGTGTGTATGTGTGTGTGTGTGTGCAACTTTTGGGACTTTGGGTCTGGCAGCCAGAGCTCAGTCACAAAGGCAGGTATTAGAAGGCTATGTCTTCATAGCCTGTTTTCATCCCGCTTGGTCTGCTTTCAGATCTGGTTGTCACACCAGTGGTGAGGGGTGGCTCACCTCTTATGCCTGTCAACACAACTGTTCTCTGGGCCTTCCTTCCCTGCCATGCCAGACTGGGCGGTCTGAAACCCTGAGCCGAAACAGTTTTCTTTCCCTAACAAGCTCTCCGGAGTATTTGGTCACAGTGAAGAGGAAAGTGACTGATACAGAAAGACATCTGAAGAAAAGTATTTGGGTAAAGCTGGGTATGGTGGCACAGTCCTTTAATCTCAGTACTCAAGAGTTACCAGAGGCAGGCAGATCTCTGAGTCCTAGGTGAGCTTGATCTATAGAGAGAGTTCCAGGACAACCAGGGCTACACAGAGAAACCCTGTCTCAGAAAAAAATGAAGAAGGAGGAGGAGGAGGAGGAAGAGGAGGAGGAAGGATGAGGAGGAGGAAGGATGAGGAGGAGGAAGAAAGAGGAGGAGGAAGAGAAGGAGGAAGAGGAGGAGGAGAAGGAGGAAGAGGAGAAGGAGGAGGAGAAAAGAGGAGGAGGAAGGATGAGGAGGAAGGATGAGGAGGAAGGAGGAGGAGGAGGAGAAAAAGAAGAAGAAGAAGAAGAAGAAGAAGAAGAAGAAGAAGAAGAAGAAGAAGTAGTAGTAGTAGTAGTAGTAGTAGTAGTAGTAGTAGTGGGGATAGCAGGAGAGCCACAGGATTCTAATTTTAAACTCAGTCAAGGAAAAAAAAAATGAGGCCGGGCAGAGGCAGGTGAATTTCTGAGTTTGTGGCCAACCTGGTCTATAAAGTGAGTTCCAAGACAGCCAGGGCTACACAGAGAAACCCTGTCTCAAAAAACACACAAAACAAAACAAAAAAAGAAAGAAAGAAAGAAAGAAAGAAAAGAAAAAATGATGAAATATCTTCTTGAAACTTTAAGTCTATGTTGTATGTGAAATATAAGATAGTTGTTTAAATTTCAAAATACTGGAAGGAATAAAGAATATTCCTTAATTCCTATACCGAATGGTCACCAGTGTCCCTAGTTCTAAAACCAGCAGTATGTTAATCAAGTGGTCATGCTGTTGAATGGTGTGGCCAGTAACAGGGAATGAGCTCTTCTGCTCACATGGGAAAACCTGCTGGACAACACAACAGTCCTAGCCAGGGACAGGAACTAGGCACATTTTGACCCGAGGCTATCTCTTCCAAGCTATGTATTTCTTCTAGACGAGTGGTTCTTAACCTGTGGGCCGTGCGACCTTAGGAATCACATATCAGATATGCTGCATATCAGATACTTACAATCCATAACAGTAGCAAAATTACAGATAGGAAGTAGCAACAAAGGAATTGTATCATGGGGAGGGGGTCACCACAACACAAGGAACTGTATTGGGGGGTGGTTCAGCATTAGGAAGGCTGAGAACATTGCTTTAGACTATCAATAAGTAATCACAAATAATTTCTTCAGGTGCATCTCAAAAGAAAAAAGAAAAAAAAACAACTAAAAACAAACAAGGAGGAAGTGAAAGGAAAATATATAGTATAGTTGCATCAGGAAAAGCAGTCCAGAGAGGCTGCAGCAGTTAGATACAAAGACACGTGGGCTGCCTGGTAGTCATGGAAGACAGACAAACATATGGGGAACTGTGCGAATGAGTCCTGTGAGATAATGAAAAATAGTCCAAGACTGTCACTATACTTTCAGACCTTTGAAAAGAATTTACCGTATCATAATATTGGTGATGTTTTTCCTTAGAAATAAAAGCTACAGAGATGCTGTGTCTCTTTGGCCATTTCTTAATTCCTCTTAATTCAAGTAAGTTTCACACAGCGTCCTTGTCTGACTCTTCCACATTTTTCTAAGTGATTTCCTCTTGAACCCCTGTCCCTGTTTGTTTTACCTGGGTTATTTTATTTCCTACTGATTCTAAGATGTCAAATTGGTCAAATCACTCTCACATCTCTCACCCCGATAATTCATAGGAACGCTGGAAAATCTCTCTCTCTCTCTCTGTGTGTGTGTGTGTGTGTGTGACTCTGTCTCTGTCTGTCTATCTGTCTGTCTCTCTCTCTCTCTCTCTCTCACACACACACAGGCTAAGTATCTCTTCTCATGTTATCACGACTCACGACATCTTGGGCATGCCTCATCCTAAAATTTGGAGCTGCTGTGTGCAGAATTAGTTTGTGAATGAAGACATGGGATTGTCACAAGATGATAATGTACTGTGCTGTTTATAGGCTCCTAGTATGCTGAAGATCACTTAAGCTGGGCGGTGGTGGCACACACCTTTAATCCCAGCACTTGGGAGGCAGAGGCTGGCAGACTTCTGAGTCTGAGGCCAGCCTGGTCTACAGAGTGAGTTCCAGGACAGCCAGGGCTACACAGAGAAACCCTGTATTGGAAAAAAAAAAAAAAGGTTAAAAAAAAAAAAAAGAATGATCATTTAAGGTGCTCAGCCTCGGGCATGTTAGTTTCTCGTTCTTTTTTAGTCTCTGGATGATAGGTTCCACCAAGAGATAAAGAAAACAAAATCACTCAGGAGCTCCAAAGAATCACTACTAATGAGAGAAGAATTTAGGAAAAGTACATTTAAAAATTAGTATTATTGTTAGTAACATCCTATTTATGCAAATCACTGTAAATCAGTGGTTCTCAACTTGTGGGTCTCAACCTCTTTGGGGACATATATCAGATATCCTGCTTATCAGGTATTTATATTACGATTCATAATGGCAGCACAATTACAGTTACAAAGTAGCAACGAGGTAATCAGTTGCCCCAACAGGAGGAACTGTATCAAAGGGTCAAAGGATTAGAGAAGTGGAGAACCACTGGTCTAACACCAGCTTTAATGAATTGACATGCTTTTATCATAAAATATGGATATCAGATTATTAATTCCTTTATTATATTTCCTAGAGAATGTGGCCTTGGACTGTCGAAAGATAAAGTGATAGGGTATATTTTACAACAATAATTGTTATTATAGCCTTGGGAACTAATGTGCTGTCTTATTCAGCTTTCAGCATGAGAATCAGTGACAGGACATCAAAGAAAAGAGAACTGTCATTTTGTACATTTCTAAAAATATGAAATATGTTCACCTATTTTGGAGCCTTAGTTTAATCAATTTAAAAATACTTGTTGTTGTTGTTGTTGTTCTTGTTGTGTGAACACACTGTGGGGGCAGGGCACAGTGGTTTGTATGAGAGGTCAAAGGGCAGCTTTGGGAAGCTGGTTCTCTCCTTCTACCTCTTCATGGGCTCCAGTGATGGAGCAGGTCACCAGGCCTGCGTGGCAAGCACGTTTATCCACTTAACTATCACAGCAGCCTTCTAACTGGAACAAATACAGAATAAAATAATGACTCTTTTTTTTTTTTGTACAAAATGAAGTTTCAAATGAACTGTTTTGCACTGTCTTTTAGCTGTGGGGCTTTTCTTGTTTATAAATATATTTTTCTAGGGCTGATAAAATGGCTCAGTGGGTACAGGGGCTTGCCACCAAGTTTGATGACCTGAGTTCAGTCCCTGGAATCCTTGTGGTTTAAAAGAGGAAAACCCAGACCCCCAAGTTCTCTTCTGACCTCTGCATGCTTGTCAAGATGTGTGTATGTGTACAACCTCTCTCTCTCTCTCTCTGTCTCTCTTTCTGTATGTCTTTCTCTCCCTCTCATATACACAATAAACAAATTAGCAAGTATAAAATCTTAAAATATATATTTACAACAGATATGATTTTTCATATATCTGAAAATGGCACTTAAATTCTATCATTAAGACGACTCTGGTTGGCCAGGCGGTGGTGGTATACGCCTGTAATCCCAGCACTTGGGAGGCAGAGGCAGGTGGATTTCTGAGTTCGAGGCCAGCCTGGTCTACAGAGTGAGTTCCAGGACAGCCAGGGCTACACAGAGAAACCCTGTCTCAAAAAAACCAAATCCACAAAAACAACAAAATAAAACAACAACAACAAAAAAACAAAACAAAAAAGACGACTCTGGTTGATAAAAGCAAAAACAAAAATACAAGAAATGTGAGATCTTATAAAACACAGTCTTAAAAGACTAAGATACTTAAAAAGTTTTTGGCAGTAAAATTTGAGGAGTAAATTGTTTCACTTTTTAAGATTTCATTAAAACATATAAACAGCATATGGGAAGAAACAGAAAGCAGATAGCATCTTAAATGTACTCTGTTTATTAACACAAGATACTCAACAGCAAGAACATTTAAGCCTAGAGAAGAGAACAAAACAGCCCATACAAATACTGCCTTTGTTTCTTCTTTTGAGACACAGTATCTCTGTGCAGCCAAGGCTGATCTCAGACTTGTAAGCCTCTTGCCTCAGCCTCCTAAATTCTGGGATTACAGGCATGCATCATCACTCCTGCCTAGATATGCTTCATTCATTAGCAGAAGACAAGTCACGGGCTTGTGAGAACAAGCCTATCTAATAGAGGTTAAACGTGGACACCTAACTTCATCCGCATGCTGGACAGGCAACTTAATGCAAGTTTTCCTGTTGGAGGTGGACATGGTTTTTGTTTTTGAACAGTCTTGTGCTACCTTGCTGTATAGTCAAGTTTGACCTTGAATTCCTGACCCCATCCACTCCATCTCCTTAATCATAGTAATACAGGTGTGTGCCTCCATTCCTGTCTCTTGCAATAGCTTTAAAAACGATTTATAGTGAAGATTCACATTTTCCAGGTGTGTGCCTGTGTTCTCAGAATTCAGAGGGAGGTTGAGGCAGGAAAACCTCTTGAGTCCAGGAGTTCAAATGACCCTGGATGAAAACAAAACTGAATGCAACAGAGCTTGGCATTCTTGAACCTTGTAGCCCTCTAAATCAGAGCAACCATCTACAGACACAGTAACGTTTCCAAGGCAAGGTGGTGCTCTCCTTGAACCTGGTAACCCAAGGTTCAAGTCACAGCAACCATCTACAGATACAGTAACTTTTCCAAGGTAAGGTGGTGTTCTCCTTGAATCTTGTAACCCAAGGTTCAAATCACAGCAACCATCTACAGATACAGTAACGTTTCCAAGGCATGGATTTCATGCTCCTCTGAGGTTCAGCTAAAACAGAGAAGATGGGATCTGACATGAGGCGGAAGCAGGGGCTTTGTGAATCCTGGAGGAAACTTGAGTCCTGACTTTGAAGAAATCACACTTTCTAGAGCCTGCCAGTGTGGCCTCTCAGGATTCCCAGATTCATGCTGTTTGCCAGAAATCCAAAGCCTGCCCTTTCCCACATGTAGGAGAACCTCTGTAGTGATGTATACTCCAAAGCTGTTTTTATGCAAGATTCAAATTCTATTTAGCTGGGCAGTGGTGTGGCATGCCTTTAATCCCAGCACTTGGGAGGCAGAGGCAGGCAGATTTCTGAGTTTGAGGCCAGCCTGGTTTACAGAGTGAGTTCCAGGACAGCCAGGGCTACACAGAGAAACCCTGTCTCGAAAAAAAAAAAAAAAACCAACCAATAGTAATAATAATAATAATAAAATTCTATTTATTAGAGTAGCTATTTACTGATGACATTTAGAAATTGTCAGTGCACAAATATGCTAATACTTTTTTCTGTTATTTAGCAGAGAAAATTACGTGTAATAACTGAGCTTTAAAAGCCCACTAAGTTAATAGGGAAAAGAGGCTTATTTTTACTGCCAAAGTTTAGTGCTATGCCTAATGCAAGAAAAACTGATATGTGATACTAAATTTCCTAAAAAGGCAAAATATTATTTCACTAGTTAAACAAATTATTATTGAATTTTTGAAAAAAATAAATAAAATGTGGTTAAAATAATATAGCTTCTTCCTTTGATAGTGTAAAATAGGTAAGCTGTTTATATTTTCTCTTAAGCTATTTCATCTTTGTAAGTTCCTTGACACTAGAAGTCATATCTTTCTCATTTTTATGCATAATGCAATCACTGGATCAGAGTGTTTTTTGGGGGGATAAGTGAATAGGACAAAAGGGATGGATGGATTGATGGATGAATAAATGGATAGATGGATGGATATGTAGATAAATGGATGAATGAATGGATATATAGATAGAATGGATTGATGAATGGATATATAGATAGAATGGATTGATGAATGGATATATAGATAGAATAGATGATGGATAAATGGATGAATAAGTGGATAAATGGATGGATGGATGGATGAATGGACAGATGGATGGACAGATGGATGGATGGATGGATATATAAATGGATAGATGAATGGATATATAGATGGATGGATGGATAGATGAATAGAGGGAGGGAGAAATGGATGGATAAATTGATGGATGGGTAAATGGATAAATGGATAACTGGATGGATAGGTGTATGGATGAATATATAAATGTATGTATGATTATGGATGAATGGACGGGTGGATGTGATATAGGATGAGGCTAGAAGGGCTAGATGGATAAAGTAAAGGAATGATCATGTAGGTAAAAGAGATGTATGCCTTATGGCATAAATAGGAGAGATTGAGGGATGACTGGGTGGAATAGATAATGGATAGTTGAAGAACTGAGAAACACTGGAGTAAGATGAGTCAGGGTAATTGATACCAAGATGTGTTTAATAACATGTATGTACCACTCACTTCTAGATGCCAAGTGTGTAATGCATGGCAAAGTCCACAGTAGGGGAGAAGAGCAATTTATAAACACAATAATGCAATGCAGTGATCCCCAGATTACAGATAAATATCTAGCTCTGTAGGAGCAGAGAAGGCTAAAGAAAGCATGAAAAGATGTAACACTTCATCTGGATCCTGGCAAAGATGATTTGCAACAGTATGACCTGAAACACCACATACCCACTGTGCTGGTTCATTAGGAATTCAGAACATAGATAAAAGTAATAGAGAAAATCGAAAATCATAGGAAAATGCAACAGCATTGCCAAAGGGCGTGTAGAACCCCACAGGACATAGCCTGGAAACTGCTCATGAGTTGGTGTGTCCTGAATCCATATAGAAAAGCCCCTGAGATGCTGATTTTATTTATTTGTTTGTTTGTTTGTTTGTTTGTTTGATTATTGGTTTATTGGTTTTTTGGATTTGGTTTTTACGAGACAGGGTTTCTCTGTATAGCCCTGGCTGCCCTGGAACTCACTCTGTAGATCAGGCTGGTCTCGAACTCAGAAATCTGCCTGCCTCTACCTCCCAGAGTGCTGGGATCACAGGCGTGCGCTACCACCGCCTGGCTTTATTTTTCTATTGGGACCTAATTCAGTGCCTCTTCAGTTCTTGCCAATATAACTTCTTAACAACAAAACTATGTTACTACTAGTTCAGACAATCGTGTGGAAAGACTTATTGACAAGCCTAGAGTAATAACTTGATTTAGATGTGGGTAAAGGCTTACCAAATGTCACACTAATTGGAAATGCATATATTGGAATTTTACAAAGAAGTATATATAATTGCATTATAATGATTACAGGCTGTTAATACAAAACTAATAGCCACGAATTTTAAACAAACTTTTCATCAATGATGAAAACCAGGCTTAATAACAGTGGAGAGAACTATGTTTGGGAAGAAATGTTCTTTAAGACTTAACTTTTTAGGCTGGGTGATGGTGGCGCATGCCTGTAATCCCAGCACTTGGGAGGCAGAGGCAGGCAGATTTTTGAGTTCGAGGCCAGCCTGGTCTACAGAGTGAGGTCCAGGACAGCCAGGGCTACACAGAGAAACCTTGTCTCAGAAAAACAAAAACAAAACAAAAAAAACAAACAAAAACAAAAACAAAAAAAAAAGACTTGACTTTTTAAAGTTCACCCTTAAATCTTTAAAGGAGGCTCCGCATCCCTTATCCAAAATGCTTAATAATAAAAATGTTCAGCAATTTCCTTTTAGGTTTTGGAATATTTGCATATATTTAATATGAGATCACAGGCATGCATGAAACCCAAGCTTAAATACAAAAGTCATTTTATACTCCATATTCTCCATCTGCACACACGCTGAAGGAAATTTTTGTTTTTTTAATGCTTTCATTTTAACAAATTTTAAGCCATTTTATTTCACAAATGAGCTAAGGAAAAACAGGGAAATTATTACTCATCTTCTGAATGTGAAAAGTAAAGATATTCTTAGAATTTATAAAGTATTATTTAGCCTAAAGTTATTTCATAAACAAGTGTGAGGGGAGTGAAACTTTTCAGCAAGCAGTCGGGTGGCTAATCAGAAAATAAGTCTTATCGTGACTCATGTGCATTCCCAAAGGCTTGAAGCATTTCACAGCCACAACCTTTCCAGGGTCACAGCAGACAGACGACAGTGGAGCACAGTAATCAAGCAATAAAGAAGGAAGAAAAATAAGCTATGAGCCTTATGTTATAAATCACAAGGCAGAGGTCGTGAACCATCGAACAATATAGTCACATAGCACATAGTATTTGCTGAAGGAAATTTTACATAGTACCGTGGAGGTGCTCATGTTTAAATTGTAGCATATATTTATGTCACATATGTCTGCCCTAGAAATTTCTATGCTGTTATCTTTCAGATTTTTTAAAATTAATTATTCAACTTGTATTTTCTTTAGTATCCAGTAGTATTTATTAACTTGAAATACCTCTATCTATATTTAAAACAGAAGTTTAAAGATGGAAAACAGGTAACCATGTTGGGCAAGGCAATGGAAGCTGGATTGACCAATCCTGAAAAAGTGGAACGAAGCTAACATCAGAAGCCGGAAACACAAGATGAAGTTGGTTTTGCTAATCACCAAGAATAAAGGATGCAGAAGTCAGCAGACACATTGAGTTTCCCATTCATTTAAAAAAGAGAAAGGTTTGCAAGGGATGGCAGAAGAGGTAAAATTTGCCTGTTAATAAGTTAGTGAGGTAGAAAGATGTTCAATCAATCTACAGAGACAAACAGCATTCTTACACATTGCAGCTAACATGTTCCATAAACTCTTTCTGATCTGCTCTTGTGGTCTATCTCTGGGAAGCAGTCCTAGTCTTAGCCCTGTTCTGACACGCTCCCAGGCCAGGTGGTTATGGAGATTACATTGTGCCTTCTTCGTGGGATGTTTTTTATCCTTAGATGGCCTATTGCCTTTCTGTCCTACCTGTGACCAGGCACCCTTCCCATAGGAAACTTATACTGGCAGACACACTTGTAGCTCGTGTCTGACCTAATATAGCTCATTCCTGCCAAGACAGCTACTCTCTAAAAGAGTCTAGTGCAGAAAGCAATTAGGGCCAGTGTGCTGGTCAGGTGAGACAGAGGAGAAGAACTACAGGTGATGAGCAGAAATGGTTCAGTAACTTACAGATTTGGGAAGGAAGAAGATGGTGGTCCTCTGAGCAAGACAGCCTACATCTCCCTCAGATCACCTGTGCCTGAAGGCTTAAGGCAATCAGGAGTGGCCTTGGTGACTGTTGACACATCCCTCACAGAAGAAGAGGGTATGAAGGCCATTGGACTCTTCCTAAGATTCCAGTCTCTCATCCCAGCCATGTGTCTATAATTCACATCGATTGCACATGGCCTTGGCGTCTTGAGGTCTCCATTGCTGTTGGAAGGGGGAAGAGTAACTGAAGAGAGACTTGTCCTCTAGGCTGGGGGAAGACTTTCCAGTGCTACTGTTTTGAGGTAACCTGTGCTCCTGCCAGTAACCCCTTGCCCATGCTTTGTAAGAAAGCCTAATAAACTCATTGTTTTCCCCAGGGTACTGTAGTTTGGGACCTCATAAGGTTGGTAGAACCTACAGAAAGGGAGCCATGAAGAACATATACGGAGAACCTGCAGATGGAGAGCAAGAGACAGACAGACAGACATGTGGGACCCAAGCCTTTGTTGGGGCTAGGGTTTTAGTTAAGTAGGTTTCCTACAGGAAATGCTAGCTGTTGGATCTATAGCAAGAAAGTATGAGTTCTGTGGGCCCACACAGTGAGTGATGTGGTCACCGTGGCTTATCTACACAGCCCAGGAAGCAGAAGGAGGTCAACGGAGTAGGTCAACGAACTTGTATCTAGCTGTTTCACAAGGACGTGTTTACCAGAAGAAAGTTATAGAAGATGGGGATTTGAACTGGCCGCAGTGAGGTACTGGGGAAATGAAAGAACTGGCGATCCTGTTCAGGGTAACTATGTCCTGCTTAGTGGGAGATGCCTAGCATTCTCAGAATGGAGGCAAGGCAACATTATATCATAGGAACTCATTTCATATACTTACACAGCAGCTTAGGGGGAAAGAAGGAAGAACAAAGACCAAAGCACATACACTCAAATGCATATCACACACACACACTCACACACATACACACACACATACACACAAACACACATACACACACACATATATATACACACATACATATACACACACATATATATACACACACATACATACATACACACAAACATACATACACACACATACATATACATACACATATATTATATACACACATACATACACACACATAGACACACGCACATATACACACACATACATACACACACAAACATACATACACACACATACACACACACACGTGTATATATATATATATATACACATACACACACACACAAAGTCTTCTGGTTTTCTGGTTGCTGATGGTTTTGGCTGAGTCTGTATCGCATCTGGGCTCTCATTCTCAAGAAGACTGGCTGAAGGATTTTTGTACTGTGTTAGCATTCTAAAAGCAAAAGTTTCACAGATTCCATGATGTCTAAGCACCGAGTCCCAGGCTTTCGCTTCCCCTGGAGTATCAGTTAAAGGAAGGTGCAAGCCCACCCCTGATTTGAAGATGTGGAGAAAGGTTTACTATCTTAATGCAAAAAAGTTGCAAAGTCACAGTAGCAAAATAAATAGGCAAATGGATTCCTATAAATATGTAGGAGGAGCCTCTTAGCTCTCTTTGTAAACAACCTAGGATAACTGGAGAAATAGCTAGAGGAATGTCTTTCCCTAAGACCCGAGAACAAAGACTTCCCCATACAGGGAGCTACTTATGGGAGGGTGCTGGAAGCAGACTGAACCACTGAGAGTTTAAATACAAAAAAAAAAAAAAAAAAAAATTGGGGATATTTTTAGACCAACTGACATTCTTTTCATTCTCCAAAATATTGCCAAATCTGAAACCATCTGGGATTGGAAAACAGGTCAGCTGTATTTAAGAATCAAACCCACTTCCCTGATATTTACTTTCTTTGCACGAGATGCTTTTCTGAAACCCCTTCAGGCTGTTGACTTCCTCACAGTATTTGAGGATCAAGTCAGCTTTTGCCTTGTGAATAAAACCTTCCCTAGCCACCTAACTGAAAGTTATAATCTCCCACAGAGCCATCACCTGTTCTTCTTGGAAATATCACCACCTGCCCGCCAGCATCTGTCCATTTGTTTATGGTTCCATCGCTACATTGTAAGCTTCAAAATGTTCCGAATTCTATTCGCTCGCTTAGTGCGGCTCTGTCTGCTACTGCTTGGTGTTTGAAAAGGTAGAAAGGGGACCCACAGGTCCATGGTCGGTCAGCCTTGATCAGAGAAGCTTGTATTTGCAGAGGGTGGTGATTACTACAGAGATCATAACTGATCGAAGCACTGGGGGTCATTGATTGCTGAATAATCAGCCGGAAGTGGGGCGACAATATTACCCTCTCCAAGACTCCGAGAAAAGGGAGTGGAAAAATATATAAGAGCCCCAGAAAGGCAGAGTGCTGTGGGATGCTGTCTTCTGTGCACGGCAATGGCGGCTGCTCTCTCTCGAACTCTTAAGGGCCATGGTTACCTGAACAAGAAGTGCACATGACTGGGCTCAGCAACATCCCATCATGGAAGGGAGCGGAGTCTCATTAATCTCCCCAGTCCCCGATGATGTATATAGGTGGGTCGTGGCTGCTGATGAGGAAGGAATGCTCAGCGGTATAGCCGCTGGAAAGTTGCTCGTGTTCTCTAACGAGCTCTTTACCCGTGCTCATGTGAATAACCCCAATTAAACTCTGTGACACAGAAAAAGAAAAAAATAGCAAGGTGAGGATGATATCATTACTCCTGTATTAATAACCTGGGCTTGACTCAATCTTGATCTCTGCTATAAAGCCCAAAGTAGGTGATGTCATTCCCTTATCCCCGAACTCAGGGCTTACCAAGCATCTCCTGTACAGACATGTCTGACCGAACACCTTCATGTTACAGACTCCAATGTTTGGATCACTTCTGGGTCACCTCAATACCCTTCGTCTGAAGCAGCACCCTCACTTCCACCCTCCACCCTCACTGCAGCAGCAGTGAATGGTCCATTGTAGCCCATACATCAATCACAGACAGGGGTAGCCTGAGACACTACCACTATTGAGACCAGCTAACACCCTCCTATGCTGAGTTTCTCGGCTGCTGGTGCATCTCCATCGAGCACGTGGCCCAGTTGAACCTAGCTTTTCTCTGGGTCACTCATTACTCCATCCTCTGTAGTCCCAGTCAGGTCGATCCCAAAGCGATGCAGGTCACTGAGGTTCACTTTGCTTATTGTGAGAATCAAAGAAGATTCTCTTTGTGAAAATCATCTTCGGTACTTGGCATAGAATAGCTACACAACAAATAAGACTTACTGGCCACAATTCAATTGTGAAAGATTGGGCTTGAACCTAACTCAAGCCCAGTTAATACGTCGTTGAGTTGTGTCTTCTCCACTCGAGCCTCCTATCTCTGAAGACTCTCCAACGCCTCAGGTAGGACTAAAAAAAAATCTAATCCCTGTTGCTTATGAATATCTGATGTCCAAGCCAGCAACCCATTAGACTCAGAGTCAAAACAACACATAGCATCAAATAAAATGCTGCTCTTATGTGTAGTCTTTGGAGTTCTTAACTGATGAGCAATAGGACAACTTTGTCAATCTTCTGGCTTCTAGGTCCCCCCCACCCCTTCCCGTCTCCACAAACACCGAAGCTCAGAGTCTCCTTCACTGCGTTCCTGTTACTCATCCAGGTAGTGAGCGCGCACTCTTCTCTCCTTACGGTTCCATTAGAGCAGTAACTGCTCTAGCCATGTTTCGTAGACCTCCTGTACCTCCTCAGCCCACGCCTCCTCAGCCGTGTTTTTAGACTACCCACGCCCCCTTAGCCGTTTTTATAGACCACCCACGTCTCCTCAGCCCTTCCAACATTTTTACTCTCATTAGTGATGCTATACCGCTTCCGGTCCTATCTTACAATCATCGCATGAAATTCTCTTCGGCCAGAGACATTTCCATGAACGTAACTGCCGAAGCCTTCTGAATCGGGAGAGGCTCCTGGGGGTTTCTCCTGAGGGTTTCTCTGTAGGCACCTGTACGTGAGTTTGCTCAAGTCGTAGGCTGCTGCTCTCCCTCTTGCTGACACCGTATCGTCTTGTTGTCTGGTCCATGTCATCTCACGGATGGGACAGCACACGGCTTGTTACCCTCCTCTTCGTCAGTTCTTTCCCTCAAAGGCCTTGAAACCTCGCCTTGGTCTCCCTGGGTCCTTTTACTGCAGTTGCGTCTTACCAGGTTTTGTCTTGCGTTTTTCTCCCTCGTATTACTAAATGCTTCGACTGCTCCTTTTTCTCCTCATTTTCTCCCTGTAAAGAGACAATTCATGACTATGGTGGTTACATCTTGTTACCAATAGCTGACAAACATAGCTGGGAGTAGGTTAGATACCAGAAGCCAACACTTTCTTGATTTCCTACCCAGTGTTCCACAAGCCAGCTTCACAAGAAGTGAAGTCTTAGGACTTCATATTGCCTTTGTCAGGGAAAGTCCCCACTAACCTAATAGAAGTGAAGAATAGTACTTACTAAAACAAGATTTTACTCTTTGTAGAGAGGATTAGTAAGTCTGACGTAGATATTTTGGAATATTTAAGACATTATGTTGAAATGGTTGACATAAAAGAATACTACAGAGTAAATCAAACCATTGAAAAGCTTATACAACTTTGTGCTTTAAAGAAACACATATTCTCTGAAAAGCTGAGATGTGTTATAGTCGATAACATTTATACAAAAGGATTGAGAATAAGTCCCAAGAGTATAAAAGCTGCAGGACCCATTACTCACTGGAACACATTTTATTAAAATACAGAAATTAGGAGCACTATCTAAGTTTTCTTCCAACTCAGATACACTGTCGTTTTGTCTAGCATCCATATATCTTTTTATAAGACTTTCTTGGTTTTTTTTTAATTATGTGTATGGGTGTACGGAGGAAATGTGTGCATGTGAGTTCAGATGCCCATGGAGTCTTGGAGAGGGTATTATATTCCCTGGAACTAGAGTTATAGGAGGGTGTGAGCATACACACACACACATACATGCACACACACGTACCCACACAAACACATGTGCACACACATAAACACACATAAACCTGTGCACATACACATGCACACACACATACACATGCATAGACACATACACACACACAATCACAAGTGCACACTTGCACACACATAAACACATGCACACACATGCACACACACATACACATGCATAGACACACACATACACACACAATCATGAGCACACACACATGCACACACACAAAAACATGCACACACACATACACATGCATAGACACACACACATACACACACTCACACACACAAGTGCTGATAAACAAATTAAAATCCTATGTAAGAGCAGTAACCCTTCTAACTGCTGAGCCACCTTCCCAACCTTTAGTGTCCTATCCTTTACAAGTAAAAAAAAAAAAAAAAGATGAGGAAAAAGAGGAGGCAGTCGTTGTCTTTGTGAGCACTCTACTGAGTTTGAGAAGGCCGGGATGCACCTCAGTCTGAACGTAGCAGATGCAGAGCCTAGGTCACACTACCACTAACACATGGGGAAAATTTAAACCTTGCAAAGAAAGTGCAGGAAGAGGATGTCAGGCCCTTTCCCATTAGGGTGCTGTAATATGAATCCTTGCATATTATCAACTTTTAACAAAGTAATATCCATGAACGGTTTTAAAAACTATTAGGGAAAAACTATTAAAATCCCCAACTGGGTTACCATAAAAAACATTCTTATTATGAACAGCACAGTGAATGACAGACGGTGCATTAAGTAAACTGAGCAAGAGACCAGAGTTAAAATTGACAGCCAGGATCACAAAGATCTCATGGAGGAAATCTTACGTGAACTTTTGTACATTTGCAATTGGACTAAGCCTTCTCGTCATGTCTTGGGTGGTATGGGAGAACTGAGATTTATCTAAATTACACGGGTTGTGCTCGAACCTTCTCGCTAAGGGACAGAGTGCAGCTTATAGCCCAGAACAGGGCTTTAAAGCTGAGTTCGGAAAATATCAAGATTAATACGTTACATAGGAGAAATCTTCTGTATGGAGGCAGAGGAAGGGCAATGTGGAGGAGGAACGGGACCCGTCTGTGGGGAACACCAAGCAGGGCAGGCAGGGGAGGGGGACACAGTGTAATGACACAAGGGAATGACATGCGATGAAACCCTTCAAATATTAGCAAAGCACATACACAAAGAAATTATCAGTAACCTTTGACCTATCTTCCTTGTCTCTTAATAGCTGAATGTGTGTTAACTCTTGTTCTTGCGCCCAACCCTTGGCCAGCAAGGAAAGATGCAACAGGACCAGGTTCTTCTCTGCAATGCTTTATTCAGGACTTTTTCTTTGTTCTTCTTACTGGGTCCCCTCCCTGCTGCCCTTATATAGCCTTTCAGCCCCGTCTGCAAAAGCTAGATAGTGCACTGCTTCCTGATAGGTGAACTAAGTGAATTCTTCATTAGCATATAAGTGTGATAACATACACAGCACATTGCGCATGTACTAAAGTTGTTTACCACCAGAGAGCTGCATCCGGTCAGCGCCATCTTGTAATGGAGAATGAACAAAGAACAAAGGTGCCTTACTACATCTTGGAGCATTTTTTAAGGAAAGTATGAGAAGCAAATTAAAATATAAAGTACAAACTGGTCTAGAGGGTTTTTTTTTAAAAGATACACACGCATATCTGAATATATGAATATATATGTATATATACAGACACATATATGTGTGTGTACATATATGTGTGCATGTGTAGGGAAGAGGGAATCTGGGAAGAGTTCAGAGGGGTGAATATAAGCAAATTATACAAAACCCAAAGTTTTTGTATAAAACTTTTACAAAGTTTTGTATAAAACTTTTGTTTGTATAAAAGTTAACAAACAAAACTTAAGATGCATTTGGGCTTGCTAAGGTGTAAGTCTGCCCTCCAGTTGATTCTGAGTCTCCACCATGCTCTGCACCCTTTCTGCTGTCTTTGTACAGTTCTTTCCACTCCTTGCACACCAGTGCTGAGTCTTCACGGGCGTCTCTAGGGCCCTTTGTTCGTACCGTTACTCTGTGCAGATGACTTACCTAGCTTATTAATAAATCTGAAGTCACTGTTCACCATTCCCCTGAACTTCTCGTGCACTCACAAGTGTTTCTTCTTGGATGGCCAGCTGCCTGCCCTTGTCTGCATGGCCAGAGACTCCACCTGGGTCATTGACCTGGCTCCCTCATCTCTTCCAACTCTTGCTCTCACCTCCTACCATCTCGTCGTGGGGAGCTCTCCTTCCTACTCGCATATTTTTAGACTACAGGTATTTTGCTTGTTAAGAAATAAACTTCTGTAGTTTTATGAGGTCCCATTTGTCAATTCTTGATCTTAGAGCATAAGCTATTGGTGTTCTATTCAGGAACTTGTCCCCTGTGCCCATGTCCTCCAGGGTCTTCCCCAGTTTCTTTTTGATTAGTTTCAGTGTGTCAGGTTTTATGTGGAGGTCCTTGATCCATTTGGAGTTGAGCTTGGTACAGGAGATAAGAATGGATCGATTCGCATTCTTCTGCATGCTGACCTCCGATTGAACCAGCACCATTTGTTGAAAAGACTATCTTTTTTCCACTGGATGCTTTCAGCTCCTTTGTCGAAGACCAAGTGACCATAGGTGTGTTGGTTCATTTCTGGGTCTTCAATCCTATTCCATTGATCCGCTTGCCTGATATTGTACCAATACCATGCAGTTTTTATCACTATTGCTCTGTAGTAGAGTTTAAAGTCTGGGATATTGAATCCCCCTGAAGTTCTTTTACTGTTGAAAATAGTTTTAGCTATCCTGGGTTTTTTGTTATTCCAGATGAATTTGAGAATTGCTCTTTCTAGCTCTATGAAGAACTGGGTTGGGATTTTTATGGGAATAGCATTGAATCTGTAGATTGCCTTTGGCAAGATGGCCATTTTAAGTATTTAATCCTACCAATCCACAAGCATGGAAGGTTTTTCCATTTTCTGAGATCTTCTTCGATTTCCTTCTTCAGAGATCTGAAGTTCTTATCATATAGGTCTTTCACTTGTTTGGTTAGAGTCACCCCAAGATACTTTATGTTGTTTGTAGCTATTGTGAAGGGGGTCATTTCCCTAATTTCTTTCTCAGTCTGCTTATCCTTTGAATATATAAAGGCTACTGATTTGCTTGCATTGATTTTGTAGCCAGCCACTTTGCTGAAGTTGTTTATCAGCTGTAGGAGTTCTCTAGTAGAGTTTTTAGGGTCACTTAAGTATACGATCATATCATCTGCAAATAGTGATAGTTTGACTTCTTCCTTTCCAATTTGTACAAAGTTTCTGTAAGGCAAAGGACACAGTCAAAAGGACAAAACGTCAACCACCAGACTGGGAAAGGATCTTCACCAACCCTAAATCCGACAGAGGGCTAATATCTAATATATACAAAGAACTCAAGAAAGTAGAACCCAGAGAACCAAATAACCCCATTAAAAAGTGGGGTACGGAGCTAAACAAAGAATTTTCACATGAAGAACTTCGGAGAGCTGAGAAACACCTTAAGAAATGTTCAATATCATTAATCATTAGGGAAATGCAAATCAAAACAACCCTGAGATTTCACCTCACACCAGTCAGAATGGCTAAGGTCAAAAACTCAGGAGACAGCAGGTATTGGCGAGGATGTGGAGAAAGAGGAACACTCCTCCACTGCTAGTGGGATTGCAAGATGGTGCAACCACTTTGGAAATCAGTCTGGTGGTTCCTCAGAAAACTGGGCATGTCACTTCCTGAGGACCCTGTTATACCACTACTGGGCATATATCCAGAGGATTCTTCAGGATGCAATAAGGACACATGTTCCACTATGTTCATAGCAGCCCTATTTGTAGTAGCCAGAAGCTGGAAAGAACCTAGATGTCCTTCAACGGAGGAATGGATACAAAAAATGTGGTATATTTACACAATGGAGTACTATTCAGCCATTAGAAACAATGAATTCATGAAATTCATAGACAAATGGATGGAGCTGGAGAACATCATACTAAGTGAGGTAACCCAGTCGCAAAACCCCACTCACTGATAAGTGGATATTAGCCTAGAAACTTTGAATACCCAGGACATAATCCACAAATTAAATGATGTCCAAAAAGAATGGAGGAGTAGCCCCTGGTTCTGGAAAGACTCAGTGCAAGAGTATAGGGGAATTCCAGAACAGGGAAGTGGGAAGGGGTGGATGGAAGAATAGGGGGATGGAAGAGGGCTTATGGGACTTTCGGGGAGTAGGGACCCAGAAAAGGGGAAATCATTTGCAATGTAAGTAAAAAATATATCAATAAAAAAAAGAAAAAAAAAAGAAATAAACTTCTGGACTAGAGAAATGGCTGAGTGGTTAAGAGCACTGACTGCTCTTCCAGAGGTCATGAACTCAATTTCCAGCAACCACATAGTGGCTCAACCCATCTGTAATGGGATCTGATGCCCTGTTCCGGTGTGTCTGAAGAAAGCAATGGTATGCTCATCGTCTTAGTCAGGGTTTCTATTCCTGCACAAACATCATGACCAAGAAGCAAGTTGGGGAGGAAAGGGTTTATTCAACTTACACTTCCACGTTGCAGTTCATCACTAAAGGAAGTCAGAACTGGAACTCAAGCATGTCAGGAAGCAGGAGCTGATGCAGAGGCCATGGAGGGATGTTTCTTACTGGCTTGCTTCCCCTGGCTTGCTCAGCCTGCTCTCTTATAGAACCCAAGAATACAGCCCAGAGATGGTACCACCCACAAGGGGCCCTCCCCCCTGATCACTAATTTAGAAAATGCCTCACAGTTAGATCTCATGGAGGCAGTTCCCCAACTGAAACTCCTTTCTCCGTGATAACTCCAGCCTGTGTCAAGTTGACACTCAAAACCAGCCAGTACACTCATATACATAAAAGAAATATATCTCAAAGGACACTGTCTTCCATACAGTTTTATTGATGTCAAGAGGCACCATAACCATGGCAACTCTTCAAAAAGAAAGCATTTCATTGGGGCTTGCTTCTAGTTCAGACACTCAGTCCATTATCATCATGGCAGGAAGCAAGGCAGTGTGCAGGCAGGCATGGTGCTGAGAGGTAGCTGAGAGTTCTGCATCTGGATATGCAGGCAGCACTGAGAGTTCTGCATCTGGATAAGCAGGCAGCAGGAACTCTAAGTCACACTGGCTGTGGCTTGAGCATCAGAGACCTCAAAGTCTACCCCCTTAGTGACACACTTTCTCCAACAATGCCACACCTGCTCCAGCAAGACCACACCTCCTACTAGTGCCACTCCTTATGGGGACGCCATTTTTATTCAAATCATCAAACATACTCCTTTTCACTGCAACAGCATTTCTTCAGCAATCACTATGCGCATGATGTCACTTCAAAGTTGCTGCTGACTGTGCTGGCCCACTGAGCTAAGAGGTCCCCCAAGGTCTAAGTGTCAAATACAAAGCTACATACTCGTCCTTTCTGTCTCTGAGGCATCTGATGGTGATTTTCTTTCTCTTGCTCTTGAAATTCTCCATTCCCTTTTAATCTGTTGCACCTCTTTCTCCTTTGTTGATTTGAAGTTCCTTCTATTTTCTTAGTGGAAAAGGCAGTAACTTAGGTTACTGTCATGGTTTGAATATACTTGGCCCAGGGAGTGGCACTATTAGGAGGTATGGCCTTGCTGGAGTGGGTGTGTCACTGTGGGTGTGGGCTTTAAGACCCTCATCCTAGCTGCCTGGAAGTGAGTCTTCTGCTAGCAGCCTTCAGATGAAGATGTAGAACTCTCAGCATCTCCTGCACCATGCCTGCCTGGATGCTACCATGTTTCTACCTTGGTGATACTGGACTGAACCTCTGAACCTGTAAGGCAGCCCCAGTTAAATGTTGTCCTTATAAGAGTTGCCTTGGTCACAGTATCTGCTTCACAGAAGTAAAACCCTAACTATAACACTTACTATGAGGGAATTTTACTCTGCTAAAATTTCCTTTGGCCAAACCATTAAGATACTGACATATGTGACTTAAAAGGACATGAGGTCATATCAAATGGTATTTCTTTTTATCATGTTTTTTAGAACATTTTTAATATTTTCAGATTATTCTTAGAACTTCCAGTACAAAAAGGCTAGTCAATAAATATTTTATTGAGAAATAATGTGTGTGATATTTCATTTTCTCCTTCATACAAGTCATTTTTGGTGTGGTCATAGTTATAACCTTCACCATCATGCACTTTTATTAACAGTTGACTATTTCTAAAAGAAATCCTCCACCCATTAGCAATCAGTCTCTCCTTCCTCCCTCCCCCATACTGGGAACCACTGTTCTCTTGTGTCTGTTAGTTTGTCTGTTCCTTAGTAGAGAGTCACCACTAGTCCTCGGGAGGGCCGTGGTGGTGGTGAAGGCTCCCCCTCAAGACGCTGGTGGGTTTTGATTGACTGAGTTTAGTTTTTGTTTAACATTTACATTGACTTTATGTTTGTTTCCATAGGAGCCCAAGACATCAGAGCCTAAGGGACTATCAATTAAGAAGAAATTAATCCTGCCCAATCATCTTACAGTAGCCTTAGTTAATGAAGCCAGCATCGTAGTTGGTTCCCTTTCAAACAATATCAACATTGATTTTGTAATCATCAGAGGTGAAGATTCTTTTATTTTTTATTCTGCATTTTTCCCCAAGGAAGGTGAGGAAGATAAAGGGATTACAGAAACAAGTATTAATTCACACCCCCATACCCCCCCACACACATACACACACACACACACACACACACACACCACATATATACTCACACACATATACACACCACATACATCCATACCACACACACACACCACATATATACTCACACACATATACACACACCACATACATCCATACCATACACACTCACACACACCACACATACACACACACACAACAATGTAACAATTGTACCACATACATACAAAACAATGTAACAATTTAGAAGGACAAGCTTGAAACAAAATAACAGGACCTCTGGCAATTACTGTGCCACAGAATGTCATTTTTCGTATCATCACAGATGCTGACAAAGACCTAAAAGAAGCATTTGCTTTTTTTTTTTCTTCTTCTTCTTTAGCACAAGAATCCAGCAAAGGGATTTAGCAGCCGGCCTTACAACTCAGCCCAATGTCGGTGGCTTTCAATCAAATCCTCACTTGTTTAAAGATGGCTTTTCCTCCTACATAATTTAAAGATTTAAATCCACATGTTTATCTTGTGTCTCCTTGATAATGGATGATGAAATGGCCTGAAGTTTCTTTTCTTTAGATGTAATTACTGTTTCCCTAAGCATTCATCTCCGCAGCAAAATCTTCTCAGTTAATATCGCTGTAATTTTTCCACGGATGCTTCCATTTGTGAAGAAACAGAAAGCCAGCAGGGCAGCCTGGTGAAGACCCGGCAGTGTAGCATCTCAAATAATCACTTAATGTCTTCCAGGAGTTCAGCACAGGCAGCTGGGTTTTCTTCTTTCTGAACTTATCTCAGCAGTGCTGAGAGTTTCCCATGGTGGGAGCAGGGAAGAGGAGGCTCAAGTCTCCAGAGTGGCAGGGAAAACTTACTGTAATGATATTTGCTTGTTTCTCTTTCACTGTGGAAAGAGTTGGATGTTTTTATTAATTACTTTTGTTTTTTTTTTTTTTCTGGATTTTTTTGGATTTGGTTTTTTTTTTTTTTGAGACTGGGTTTCTCTGTGTAGCCCTGGCTGTCCTGGAACTCACTCTATATACCAGGCTGGCCTCGAACTCAGAAATCCACCTGCCTCTGCCTCCCAGAGTGCTGGGATTACAGGTGTGCACCACCACCGCCCGGCTTTATTCATTACTTTTAAAGTTAGCATGCAATAAAATACATTTCCTATGGTGTTTATACACATACATCTCTGCACCTCACTCATCCTTGAGGCCCTCTCTGTTCCTCGGCTCTGAGCTCCTTCCTCTCCACAATGGTCCCTTTCTGCTTTCCTGACATGTTGAATCCTTGGCTAGCTTTTGTGGGTTTCCCTGTCTTTGTGGGATGAGTTCATAGTGTTCCTTCCTAGTCTCTTTCACGGATATTCTTTTTTAAAGGGTTAGTACAATTCATTAGTGAATCCACAATTCTTCATTCAGTTAATATCGCTGTATTACGTTATTTCCTCTTTATGTTCACTGTTTTTTTTTAAATATTTATTTATTTATTTATTATATCTAAGTATACTGTAGCTGTCTTCAGATGCCAGAAGAGGGCGTCAGATCTCATTACAGATGGTTGTGAGCCACCATGTGGATGCTGGGATTTGAACTCATGACCTTTGGAAGAGCAGTCAGTACTCCCCGCTGAACCATCTCTCCAACCCTCACTGTTTATTTTTAAAGGTAGATTTAAATTTTTCTTTTTGGCATTTTAATCATTTCAGTGTCTTTGGGTTCAGTCATCAGGAACCCAGCAGCATGGTGTGGTCCTGTGTCTTTCTGTTTCTCAGGCATCTCTACAGCAATTTTCACAACTGTTGGTTTGTGTACATTGTTGGCTATATGTACGGGTAATTATTTAAAAAGAGTACTGCCCTGCCAGGCCTCTGCACCACTCCTTCCAAGTATCTGGTAAAGCATGACTCTTAAACTTGAATAGTTAACCAAATATCTTTATGTATATAAAACTCCCAAGTACATAATGCCAATTTACAATGATAAAGTCTTATCCCAATATTTCTAACCTCTCCAAAACACCAGAATTACGTATGAAGCCATCTGGATATCAGCGTCTCCCTCTCTGTTCTACTCGTCTGCTCCACTGAGCCTCTCTCTCTCATTCTCTCTGCCCCTCACTTCCCTTAGCTCCTCCTCCTCTCGCTCTCTTCCAATCACTGGCCTCTCTCACTACCTCAATGTGAATGGATAGGAAATATCTTGCAACAGGTATATGTCTCCCAATTTTACTTGGGAATCCTCTTTATGTATTTATTTATTTTGAGGCACAGTCTTACCACAGAGCACTGGCTGGGCTGCAGCTTGCTGCGTAGACTAGACTGGCCCCAAACTCAAGGGCTGGATTAAAAGCTTGTGCCACCACACCCAATTTGAGAATTGTAATGGGGAATCCCCAGTACAATTAAGAAGGAAAAATTACTGTCACAACAATACTACTAAAGCAAACAAGATATAGAAATACATTTAAGAGTGATTAATATGAACTAATTCAAAGACTATAGAATAACAAAAGGTAAACAAATGTAAAGAATGCCATGAAATTAGCAACTGTTTAAGACAAATAAAGACAAGTAAATGAATGTCATAAAGGAAGGGGTGGGGACGGGGAAAGAAGAAGCAGCCCAGATAAAGAAAACGAAGGATTAAACGCACAGAAGAGAACTGTCCTGGCTGGCTCTGTGTCAACTTGATCCAGGCTGGATTTATCACAGAGAAAGGAGCTTCAGCTGGGAAAGTGCCTCCATGAGATCCAGCTGTGGAACATTTTCTCAATTAGTGATCAAGGGGGGAAGTTCCCTTGTGGGTGGAGCCATCCCTGGGCTGGTAGTCTTGGGTTCTATAAGAAAGCAAGCTGAGCAAGCCAGGGGAAGCAAGCCAGTAAGGAACATCCCTCCATGGCCTCTGCATCAGCTCCTGCTTCCTGACCTGCTTGAGTTCCAGTCCTGACTTCCTTTGGTAATGAACAGCAGTGTGGAAGTGTAAGCTCAATAAACCCTTTCCTCCCCAACTTGCTTCTGGGTCATGATGCTTATGCAGGAATAGAAACCCTGTCTAAGTTCAGAATGTTGGAGAGTGAAGAGCAGGAAATTAAAACATCAGGTTACCCACTAATTGATATGTGTCCCCCAACACACATACAGCAGAGGACTGCCGGGTCTGGGTTCAGTCAGAGAAGATGCACGCACCTAACCTTCAAGAGACTGGAGGCCCTAGGGAGTGGTGAGGTCTCAGGGGGTGGTGGTGGCGGGTAGGGACATCCTCATGAAGACAGGGTGGTGGTGGGGGTGATGGGGATGGTGATGGGGGAGTGGGGGTGGGATATGGGATTCGGAACAATTAGAGGACTGGGAGGGGGATAAAATCTAGAATGTTAAAAAAAAGATTAAATAAAATTAAATTTAAAAAAAAGAAAAAGAAATATGCATGCACAGGGACTGGATATATGGTTCAGCAGTTACAAGCACTGACAGCTTTCCCAGAGGACGAAGGCTCAATCCTAGCACCCACAGGTCTGTTCTCAAATGTCTGTAATTCCAATTCCAGGAAAATTGAGGCCCACCTCTGGCCTCCGTGAACACCAGGCATGCACGAGGTGCACAGACAGACATGTAGGCAAAACACACATATACACAAAATAATAAGAGGAAACCTAAAAAAAAAAAAATTAATCTAGGTCTAGAGTGATTCACACACAAAAAAAGTGCATATACAAAATGTGATAAATGGAAGAAAGAGAATAAAAAATAAAAATGTAAAAGCTTTTAAAAGTGGAACAACATCGAAGAACGTTGGGGGGGTGGAAATAAAGCGGGAGGAAGGATTGAAGTGGCAGGGATCAGAATCCTTTAAAATTAGTGTCTTCCCGGTGTAGGCTCAGGGAACACGTCAGCTGAGCCCGCAGCTTCTTTGTCTGTCCTATCAAGCAGGTCGGGTCCGATCTTGTGACTGGACAAGGGATAAACGCTCAATAGAGCTGTCTTCACCTTACTAGCTTCCCGCCTGTGTGTACCAGAAGCCTCGCTGGCTACAACTAGCTCTGCGGTGTGTGGGCTGGGCAGGTTCTCTGAGGACCCCAGACTCTCGCTGAGACGCCCTGGGGTAGCTTCTGTTCTAGCCCAGGCGGGAAAGCACAGTGCTGAGATCTGTCTGGGCAGACCAGCCTTCACTCTCCAAGCACACTCTGCATTAAACTATCTTCAGTATGATAGCAAATATGAACTGTTCCAAAAATAGATGTAAGTTTATATATTTGATTTTTGCAACAGGTTCAAAAAGGCATTTGACAATAACAACTTAATAGAAGCAAACACACATAAATCTTACATTTTTATTTTATTTATTTGGTTCTTTTGTTTTTTAAATGTATGGGTGTTTTGCCTGCCTGTATGTCTGTTATGTACATGAAGTGCCCCTGGAGGCCAGTAGGGGGCGTCGGATTCCCTGGGACTAGAGTTACAGATGGTTGTGAGCTGCCACGTAGCTGTGCTGGAAATTGACCCCTAGTCTCTAGTGGAGTAGCCAGTGTTCTTAATCTCTGAGCCATCTCTCCAGCCCCAGATATTACATTGTAAACGTTACTGTGTAGATGAATATAGAAGAGTGGCTTGTGGTTCACAATTGCATTTCTGGGACAGCTTACGCTGTGTGATTCAGAAAGCAGAGAAAGGCAGCAGGGCGAACAGATGCTGCAAATGGAAGAAAACAAGGACAGATGGCCAGATCTGTGTTAGAGAGCACCGATCCACCGTGAAAGCGAGCGGGGACAGTAGTCACTCAGTGCATGCGCATAACGAAACAGGAGAAATCCAGTTTGTAGATGGATTTCACTATTCTTTTCAATGCAGCAAAGCTCTTAGTTTATTTGCATGATGTTTCCTGGAAGGAAACAAAGAGATTTGACATTTTCCCTTCACCACCTGATTTTCATGTTGGGGGGGGGATGGGGGAGGGAGGTCTTCATCAGATCATTTATCCTCATAGATGATTAAAGGGCTTTTGCATTGCAAAACTTGAGGAATAAAACATGGCAGTTACTAAGAATTCAGGAACAAACTAGTAGTGGTTAATCTTCACTCTTGCCTTGATGGAATTTAGAATCGGCATGATAACACACATCGAGTGTCCATGGGAAGAGTTGAACGGAGCAGGGAAGACCCACGTGTGGATGGATGGTATCATCCCGTGGGTTGGAACGCTCGGGGGCAGGGGGGGGGGAATAAAAGGGAGAAAGCAGGTTGAGCATCGCCCTCACCTTTTCTACTTCTGAGACCTGTCTGCGGGGGTGGGGGAAGGGAGGCAGTTAAAAACAACAGCTATAAGGTGTGGCCAGCATATCACAGCTCAGGGGGACAGACAGGAGGATGCCTGCGACTTGACAGGCAGCTAGCCTTGCCAGACAGGTGAGCTATAGGCTCATTGACTAACCATAGCTAAGCCAAACTCTAAAGTGGAGAACAATTAAAGGTACAGAGTACTGTGATGTGTGTGCTTGTGTGTGTGTGTACATGCATGTGCATGCCTGTGTCTGTGTGTGCATGTGTGTATATGTGTGTGTGGGGGGGGGGGTGCCCGTGCTTGTCCCATGTGTATGCAAGTACAAATCCAGAAAAGCATGTTGCATGCCTTCCCGTATCATTTTCTACTTTATTTTTTGAGACTGAGCCTGGAGCTCAATGTTCTGGGGTAGATTTGCTGGACAAAGAACTCCTAGAATCTACCTGTCTCTGTCCTCCAGTATAGGGTTACTGGCACATCGGACATTTCTGAGTTTTATGTGTGGGACGGGGATTCGAACTCACATCTTCCAGCTTGCAAACCAAGTACTCTCTCCCTTGGTGCCATCCTCCCAACACCACGATAGTTAATTTGACTCTTATATTCATGTGTAGTCTGAGGTAATGGTCTGACCTCATCTCTTCTCAAATGGTTAGCAAAATATCCTCCTAATAGTTTCTAAATTTATTTTATATACCACCCTGTTTAAGCGATGCTCAGAAGTGTGTCCTAATTAGTGTTATCTTATGGTTAATAATTCTTTTAAAAGTGCAACACTTTGGGGCTGGAGAGATGTCTCAGAGGTTAAGAGCACTGACTGCTCTTCCAGAGGTCCTGAGTTCAAATCCCAGCAACCACATGGTGGCTCACAGCCATCTGTAATGGGATCTGATGTCCTCCTCTGGTTGTGTCTGAAGACAGCTAGTGTACCTACATTAAGCAAATAAAATCTCCCAGCAGGGCCAGATTGAGAAGTTGTAATGCGATCTGATGCCTTCTTCTGGTATGTCTGAAAACAGCTACAGTGTACTTATATATAATGTGTAAATAAATCTTTTTTTTAAAAAGTGCAACACTTCTGGAAGCCGACACCCCAGCCCTGCGATGCACCCCCACACTGGCTTTCTTTCTCTCACCCAGCCCTCCCTGCTCTCCCCATACTCTCTCCCCCCAGTTCCCTCCCTCCATCCACTTTCAATGACTATTTTATTTCCCCTTCTGTGTGAGATCCAAGCATCCTCCCCAGGGCCCTCCTTGTTACGTGGTGTCTTTGGATCTGTGGATTTTGACATGGCTATCCTGTACTTTATGGCTAGCATCACTTGAAAATGAGTATATACCATGCCGGTCCTTTTGGGTCTGGGTTACCTCACTCAGGGTGATGTTTTCTACTTCCATCCACTTACCTGCAAATGTCATGATGTCGTTGTTTTTAATAGTTAAATAGTATTCCATTGTGTAAATGAACCACATTTTTTTTTTTTTGCATCCATTCTTCAGTTGAGGGATATCTAGGTTGTTTCCAGTTTCTGGCTACTACGAATAAAGCTGATGTGAACATAGTTAAGCAAGTGTCCCTGGGATATAGCAGAGCATATTTTTTGGGTAAATGCCCAGGAGTGGTATAGCTGAGTCTTGAGGCAGAACTAGTCCCATTTTTCTTAGAAACTGTCAAATTGATTTCCAAAGTCATTGCACAAGTTTGCACTCCCACCAGCAATGGAGGAGTGTTCTTGTTCTACATCCTCACCAGCATGTGCCATCACTTGAGTTTTTGATCTTAGCCATTCTGATTGGCATAAGGTAGAATTTCAGAGTCACTTTGATGTGCATTTCCTTGATGATGCCAAACAAGTCTTTAAGTGCTTCTTGGCCATTAGAGATTCCTCTGCTGTGAACTGTGTGTTTTGCTCTGTCCCACGTTTTTAAATTGGATTATTTGGTTTGTTGCTGTTTAATTTCTTCAGTTCTTTATATATTTTGGCTATTAGACCACTGTCGGATGTAAGGTTGGTTAAGATCTTTTTCCATTCCGTAGGCTGCCATTTTGTCCTATTGACACTGTCCTCTGCCCTACAGAAGGTTTTTAGTTCCATGAGGTCTCATTTATTAACTGTTGATCTTAGAGCCACTGGTGTCCTGTTGGGGAAGTTGTCTCCTGTAATAGTGAGATCTAAGTCGGGCATGATGGCACACGCCCTGTGATCCCAGCACTTGGGAGGCAGAGGCAGGCAAATTTCTGAGTTCGAGGCCAGCCTGGTTTGCAGAGTGAGTTCCAGGACAGCCAGGGCTACACAGAGAAACCCTGTCTCGAAAAACAAAACAAAACAAAAAACAAAAACAAAAACAAAAAAATGAGATCTAAACTATTCCCCACTTTCTTTTCTATTAGATTTAATGTATCCATTTTTATGTTGAAGGCTTCAATCCATGTATTTTTGAGTTTTTTGCACAGCGATAGATAGACAGACAGACAGACATATATATCAGATATACAACTTGGTCTTCATGTGGGTCCCCTAACAACTGGAGCAGGCTGTCTCTGACTCTGTTGCCTCATCTGGCCTCAGCAGGAGAGGATGTGCTTAGGCCTGCTGCGACTTGCTGTGCTGGGGTGGATTGGTACTCAATGGGGACTTTCCTTCTCTGAGAAGGGGGTGAGGGGGTGAGAGGGTGTGTGAGGGTGGGACTGGGAGGAAAGCAAGGAGTGGGGCTGTGACCAGGATGTAAAGTGAACAAATAAATTAATGGGGGAAAAGTGCAATACTCGAAGGGACACCAGCCAGACCAGCTGCAGTCTAAATTAGTGCAGAGTGTTCTCTTGATAGGCAGCAGCGATCAATGCAGCCAGTAATTCAGTTGGCTCTGGAAGTCAAATACGCCTAAAGATGTTGAAAAAAGTTCCCTGTTTAATGTAAGACCTGGATGGAAGAGGCTGTTGTCTTCTTCATAATGAGGCAGTAAAATTTTGATAAAGCTTTTTTTTTTTTTTTGCTTTTTAAAATACAATTATTGAATTACATTCTGCCACTAGCTAACGTGGTGAGGACTTGTGTTTTATTTACTTCTGTCGACTTCGTGACAGAGTACCTTGCAAAAGCAACCCAAGGAGGGAGGCATTGGGTTCTGGCTCCCAGATTGAGGGCATCATGGCTCTGAAGTCACCACGGCAGGTAAGGGTGAGGCAGCTGGCCAGATTGTATTTGCAGTCAGGATTATAGGTGGGGGGTCACTACAACACGAACTGTATTAAAGGGTCGCAGTGTTAAGAAGGTTGAGAACCAGCAATTTAGAGCATCACAATACCAATTTTGCATTCTGGGGTTATAGAAATAAAATGTGGGGGGATAAAATATGTATATGAATTACACTGAAAAGACAAAACAGGGTTTGATTACATATGGGATCACTGGTTCCTATCGCTGCATGAGTCTGTAGCTATGAGCCTGTAGCTACCTGTCAAATCCCAAGCAACCTCCTGTGTCTGTCCCCCAGAGCTGTGATATGCCGACCACAACTCACACCTGGCTTCTTTTTCTAACCCTCCCCCGCCCCTGCCCTGAGACAGGTCTCACTCTGTAGCCCTGTCTGTCCTGGAATTCAGTATGCATACCTGCTAGCTTTGAACTAACAGAGATGCACCTGCCTCTGTTTCCCAAGTACTGGCATTAAAGGCGTGTGCCACATGCTCTGCTCAAACTGAACTCACACCTGAGTTTTAACACGGTCTCTGGGGATTTGAACCGAGCCCCTCACGCTTGTATGGTGTGTGCTTTACTGACGGGGCCATCTCTAATACTAATTTCTACATATAATCGAACCCTGCTTCTCAGACTTGGCTGCTCATTGGAATCATCTGAGGAAAAGGTCAGTTTATCCTTCCATTCCCATCTCTAGACACTGGAATGCAATCATTCCGATGGCCAGCACAATGTGGGTATTTTAAGAGCGTCTCAGTGGCTGTAATGTATGTCTGTGACAGGAAAGCTTCTTATTTTTAGCCATGTGCATAAAGCACTTTAATTTTTAAATTTTTTGGAACAAAAAAAAAAAGGAGAATCCAGGTTGGGTGTGTGGAGAGGCGGGGGTGGAATCCTGAGGAGCTGGGAAAGTAGAGTGAACTTATTCGAAATACATGGTATGGGATTTTTCAAAGAATTAATACAAAATATTATTACAATATTTTGGTTTTTTATGGTGTAGGCGCATGCACACACACACACACAGACACAATGTATGTGTACTTGTATGGATCTAGAGCTAGGCTGGCAGTGAGCCAGTCCCAGTGATCTGTCTGTCACCACTTCCCTGCCCCAGCCCCACAGCTCAGGAGTTAGAAGCCCTCACAGCTGTAATCAACAGTTTTCAACAAGAGTGCTGGCAACTCTGTCTTAAGTCCTCGGGCACTGTGCACGGTGCTGGTTTGTATGTGCTTGGACCAAGGAGTGGCACTATTAGGAGGTGTGGCCTTATGGGCAAAAGTGTGTTACAATGACCATGGGCTATAATACCCTAGTCCTAGCTACCTGGAAGCCAATCTTCTGCTAGCAGCCTTCAGATGAAGATGGAGAACTCTCAACTCTGCCTGCACCATGCCTGCCTGGATGCTGCCATGCTCTGGCCTTGATGATAATGGACTGAACTTCTGAACCTGCAAGCCAGCCCCAATTAAATGTTGCCCTTATAAGACTTGCCTTGCCAGGCGGTGGTGGCACACGCCTTTAATCACAGCACTTGGGAGGCAGAGGCAGGCGGATTTCTGAGTTTGAGGCCAGCCTGGTCTACAGAGTAAGTTCCAGGACAGCTGGGGCTATTCAGAGAAAGACTGTTTCAGACAGACAGACAGACAGAGAGGCAAAGATGCTGCTTACTGGCTTGCTACCGTGGCTCATTGGGTCTGCTTTCTTATAACATCCAGGGCCACCTGTGCAGGGATAATCCCACCCACAATGGGCTTGGCCCTTCTCTATGAACCACTAATGAAGAAAATGTCCAAAGACATAGACTAACAGAAATATTTTTCATGTAAATCTTCAATTTTATCAGAAAATGTTTGTAATTCCTCTTTCAATTAATTTAGTAATTTTGTTATGTCTACCATTTTATCTTCATTATTTTTCACGATAATCTTCTATTTTAACATGTTTTTCTATATATTTCTTCTATTTTATGTTTTCCATGTAAATCTCTGATTTTATCATGAAATGTTTTTAATTAATTTAGAATTTCAATTAATTTAGAAAGTTTTTTAATATCTACCATTTTATCTATATAGTTTTCCACGAAATAGTCAATTTTAACGTGTTTGTCTATATATTTCTTGAATTATATCAGAAATATTTTCCATGTAAATCTTCACTTTTACCTGAAAATGTTTATAATTCCACTTTCAATCAACTTAGGAATACTTTTATGCCTACCATTGTTATATATATAATTTTCCATGATAGTCAATTTTAACATGCTTTTCTACATTTTTCTTCAATTTTATCTGAAATATTTTCCACGTAAATCTTCAATTCTATCATAAAATATTTCCACTTCATTTTTCAATTAATTTAGCAATGTTTTTATGTCTACCACTTTACTCTTTAATTTTCTGTGAAAATTGTCAATTTTAATGTGGTTTTCTATATATCTCTTCTATTTTATCAGAAATATGTTCCAAGTAAATCTTCAATTTTATCATAAAATGTTTTTACTTCCTTTTTCAATAAAAGAATGTGCTTTTAAAAAATAAAAGTAAAGAAAAGAAAAGAAAATGTCCCACAGGCTTGCCTAGAGCCCAATCTCATGGAGGCATTTCCTCAGTTGAGGTTCCCTCCTCTCTGAGGGCTCAAGCTTGTGTCTTGTTGACATAAACTGTGTAGTACAACTAACCTCTTATCAACTGGACACAAAAGCACATCACTTTTAAACCACAGCCTTTCCTTTCTCCACGACCAAGATGACACATTAAGGAAGACATCATAATGTAAAACACCTTACAAACTTAAAACATCCCACAGCCTTACAAACTCAAGCAGTTTAAAAAGTCATCTCTTTGAAAATATTCCATGTCGTTTAAAATCCAAATTCCCTGTAAAACCCCCAGATCTGTTTTGTTCTATTGTAAGTTTAAAGTCTCTCAACTGTGGGTTCTTCTAAAAATAATTTAGGTCCTTTATTACTTCAAGAGGGAAGAACCAGGGTACCGTCACCATCTGAACAAAGCAAAGCCAAATTCCAACCGCGGAAATAGCTCAATGTCCAGTGTCTGAGATCCACTGATGATCTCCGGGCTCCTCCAAAAGGCTCAGGTCACTTATCCAGCTCCACCTCTGCAGCACACACAGCTTGTTTTCAAAGCTCCAGTAGACTCCACTGCACCACTGCTGGGGATTTGGTGGTCATTCTGAGTGGTCATCCCATGGTAAAGATATCTACACGATGCTGCGATCTCTTCCACCTGGGATGCATTTTTACCAATAGACTTCTGTAAACTCTGTTCATTGTGGTAAACCTCAATTTCTCTACATGATCCCTCATTCCTGAGCCTTCAGTAGCAGCTGAGGTTGCAACTACACTAATGGTCTCTCCTGGTCTGTCACAGTGCCAAGCCTCAGCTGCTCTCCATGACCCCTTCATGCCTTCAAAGCCAGTACCACCTGGGCGACTCTTATACTATCAAGTTCAGCAGCTAGCACAAGGTACACCCTTGGCAACCTCTAGTCAATGATGCTGGCTGATCTCTTCTTAATCACACCTAATCTTTCAGCTCCAGCTAACCAGCATCCATTGCCCCAGCAACACAATGGTTTTAGTTTATGGTTCTGGTCTATTGTTAATCCTAGTCAATTCTTCAGCTCTAGTAGACCAGACACCACAGATTGTTCACACAAATGGCCCAGTAACATCTTTGCTTCCCTGTGAAACGTCACAAGCCAGGCCTCTTTGTCTGCATGGCTCTCAACATTCTTATCTTCCTAGGGCCTACAGAACAGTTCACCAAGCATTGAGCATGCAATGGGTTTTCTTGAGCAAGTTTCCAGAGTCCTTCTACAATCTTCTCTAAAACAGGGTCAGGACTGTCACAGGAATACCTCACAATCTTGGTACCAAGGCGTCTTAATTAGGGTTTCTATTGCTGTGACAAAACACCATGACCAAAAATGAAAGCAAGTTGAAGCAGAGTTTATTTGGTTTATCCTTCCATATCACTCTTCATCATGGAAGGAGGCCGGGACAGGAACTCAAATAGGGCAGAAACCTGGAGGCAGGAGCTGATGCAGAGGCCATGGAGGATGCTGCTTACTGGCTTGATCTTTATGGCTAGCACAGTCTGCTTTCTTACAGAATCCAGGACTAGCAACCCAAGGGTGGCACCATCAACCACTAATTAAGAAAATGTCCCACAGGCTTGCTAACAGCCTGATCTTATGGAGGTATTTTCTTAATTGAGGTTCCTCCTCTCAGATGATTTTAGTTTGTGTCAAGATGACATAAAACTGTCAAGAACAACAGTAATTATCTGAATAGTGTGTGCATGTACACAGACTTGGAGTTGGAGAGTGGAAATTATGTCTGTTAGCATCCTGCACCATCAGTCAACTGTGTGTGTGTGTGTGTGTGTGTGTGTGTCCTTGGGAGAGTCATCAGATCTGGATTTTCATTTGTTTCCTCCTTTGTAAAACTAGGATATTTGCTATTTATTACCAAATGTTCTTTCCAAGTTCATCTTTTTATGTTAGTAGATATATAATATGTGATAAAAACAGAACAAAAATATTCTGTGTAATTTTGAGAATGATTTTTAAGGAAATGCATCATAAATATTTATATGACTTCTTTTTCACATATACACCACTTTCTCGCCTTTGCCTATTTAGTGTAGTCTATGTAATAATTCACCCTAGGGAATAAAAGTGGAAACAATCTAGTTGAATCAGAGTTCATGACAGTGCCTTGTGTCAAGTGTCATTTTTCCTTCATTTACTAAGTTCTTCCAAGAAGACAAAACAGTGTAACCTTAGGTTGTTCTTCAGTAGCAATGCCGAGTACTTCTTGAGCCTTCTCCTAGCCCTCAAGTAGCTACCTTTTGTAACTTGTGTGCCCCTACCTAATTTTAAGGAGTAGCATGTGATGTGTTCAGGCAAATCAAAGTAATTGGTTAGAGTGACAGCTAACCTTCCCGACTCTCCCTCATTGATGAGAGGAATTATTGTATTGTATTAGAGGCACAGTATAATTGAAATGTCAATTCTGCATTTCCATCACCAATGGGGAAAGATCAGAGGCAATCCGGCCACTGTGTGTGATGTAGTGTACATCACTCTTCCAACTGTTTCCTTCTTTAGGATACACAGTACAGCTCAAGAACAGAAACTGAACTGAAACAAAATCAGGGCCGTGTAATTACAGATGCATAGTCAAGAACAGTTTAAGTTGGGTGTGGTGTGGTCCACACCTAAAATTGAGAAGTGGGAGCAGGCAGGAAGATTAGCAGTTGGATTAGCCTCGGTTACCCAGTGAGCTCAGGGCTACTAGGGACCCTGTCTTGAAAAGAAAGGGGCTGTGTATAAAAGCAAAGCTTTTTGCCCATGTGTTTGCCCATGGCTTTGACCTACTGCCTTTGAAAGAACTTCTTTTGTCCAGAGAGAAATCCATAGCTCCCATCACCCAGCGCTGAAAAAAAAAAAAAAGACAAATTCTAAAGTGAAATGAGGTCGGCGCCATGGGCATTCTTGCACATGTTAAAAATGAACCGCGAACTCACCATCTGGTTGGAAAGCTCTTGGGGAAGCAGATTCCTTCTGTTGGGCATAAAGAGAAGCCCCCTGAGCTTTTTTGCTGTTTATTCATAGATAGTTATGGCCATGTCTTGTTCCTCCAGCTGCAACGAGTCCATCGTTTAAACCCATACCTTTAGAATGATTCTAATCGTTTATGCTAATTTGAAAGTGGTAGGTGTAATGTAGGGAGGGGCAGAGGCCCTGCCTGGAGAAAGGCAAAAGCTGGAGGCCAAGCAAGACCTGGACGGAGGGGAGTGGTGCTGGGGTGGGAGCCTGTTGGTTTTCTAGACAGTGTGGAGGTGGGAAGGGCTGACAGGCCAGAGCCCGGGGCCAGGGACAAGGTCTGACCCGAGTTCTCTCAGAACTCACAGTGCAGCGGGACTCCCTGGTAGGGAGGTGGCAGCAGGCTCACATAGCCAATAAGGTGTTCATTCAGCACAGGTTGCCTGTTGCAGACCAGTTCTCTCAGAGCTGAAGAATGGGGATTGCTAACAGCAGATTCAAGAAACAGCCCCAACTCTAAAGCAGAAGCAGAGAAGCTAGGAGACCAGTCAGATATTTAAAGCTCATTTAAGAGCATTAACCATCTTCTTTTGCATGAAAACTCATTTTGACAGATCTGAGAGAAAGTCTCCAAACACACTCAGGAACTTGGGGGAGAAGATATATGTACCTCAAGGCCTCATCCTGACAGACCCCACTGAAAGAAGACTCTACTTACAGAAAGGACCATAAAGACAGGTGTGGGCAGTGGAAGATAAACCATAGAATTAAAGGTTCTACCTAGAGCTGGGACCTCTGTCTATCCATTCTCCAGGGCACCATGCCTGAGGCATGCCACTGTGAACTCCAAAGAATAACTCACCCAGATTCCTCACCGGAAGGGACCTCCTGTCACTCAGTATCTACTATGTGGGAAGCTTCCTTTTTCATTCAAAGCCATTTTCAAACCCACTAGTCGTTCCAAGACTAAGTTTATTTCTTCCCGGCATCATTCATTCTCTGCAGTCACTGGGCCAGTTTCCTAGGAGGCTTCAGACTGTTTAGCAAGCCATTTTTTTAATCTCCGTTATTTCTTCAAAATACTAACCGGCTGCTCCATGGGTCGGGGCTGTGTTGTGTCTGTGGACTGGCAAAGGCACTTCTCAGATCTCGTTGCCAAGTTTGTTTTCTTGATGTTATTCCCACCATGCAGTTTCTCAACACGATGCTTGTTGGAAATGAATAACGTGTAGTGTTGGTGCTGGAGAGATGGCTCAGCGGTTAAGACCACTGACTGCTCTTTCAAAGGTCCTGAGTTCAATTCCCAGCAACCACATGGTGGCTCACATCCATCTATAGTAGGATCTGATGCCCTCTTCTGGTGTGTCTGAAGACACCTACAATGTACTCACATAAATAAAATAAATAAATCTTTGTGTAAATTCGCATTCTTCTGCATGCTGGCCTCCAATTGAACCAGCACCATTTGTTGAAAAGGCTATCTTTTTTCCACTGGATGTTTTCTGCTCCTTTGTTGAAGATCAAGTGACCATAGGTGTTTGGATTCATTTCTATGTTTTCAATTTTATTCCATTGGTCCACTTGCCTGTCACTGTGCCAATACCATGCAGTTTTTAACACTATTGCTCTGTAGTATTGCTTGAGGTCTGGGACATTGTTTCCCCCAGAAGTTCTTTTACTGTTGAGAACACAATGGAATACTACTCAGCAATTAAAAACAATGAATTTATGAAATTTTCAGGCAAATGGTTGGAACTAGAAAATATCATCCTAAGTGAGGTAACCCAATCACAAACGAATACACATGAAATGCAATCTCTGATAAGTGGATATTAATTAGCCCAGAAGCTCTGAATACCCAAGACACAATTAGCATAACAAATGATTCCCATGAAGAATTAAGGAGAGGGCCCTGATCCAGAAAAGGCTTGATCTGGCATTGTAGGGGAGTAACAGGACAGAGAAAAGGGAGGGAGGTGATTGGAGAATGGGTGGAGAGAAGAAGGCTTATCGGACATATGGGGAGGGGAAACCTGGAAAGGGGAAATCATTTGGAATGTAAACAAAGAATATAGAAAATTTTAAAAAATTTAAAAAAATAAATATTTAAGAAATAATAACAACGTGTGGTGTCACTTGTACTGTTACAGTCATTCCTTATTAGAGCAGTGTTTATTCTAAGTCCAGTTGCTTGCCTTCGGAGAGTTTATGACAGTGTATGTTGACTTGAAGTGCTGTGAAGATGTGTTGGACTACCTGTCCATTATCCACAACTTGTGTAGGGAGTTATGCTATGTGTACAGTACAGCCATCCAAGACACGCCTGCTCCTGACCCACCTGAATAAGCAACAGGAAGGTGCCACAGATGTGTCTACTATGGTTTTGTTGTAAGTATAGCCTGGGAGAAATATTTGATAGGAATAATATTGTGTGATGCTCATTTTTAACTCCACAAACACACATTATAGTTCATAGAGAAGTACAGTTCATAGACTCCTTACCCAGAGTATTCAGTGAACAGAAATCATTTGATTGCTCTGAGTAAGTTGGCCCTTCCACAATTAGCCTGCAAGTTTAAGTAAGTAATTTTTTTTTATCTGTTTGTTATTAGTATTAGACTTTCTTATGCTCCCCATTCTTCTGGGGATTTGAGAGTGCTGTATTTGGGAGAAAGGCAGTATGGTAGAGGAAAATAAAGCTATTATAAGTTTAACTTTCAGAGGTTTAGTCATTCATATTTAATTTGTCTTCTGCGCCTTGCAGTTATTGAACAAACCCCATGGGTCTGCGTAATAATTTAACTGTATAAAATTATTTCGTTGGTTTATGGCCGTGTCTGCCTGGTCTACCAACTAGTAATGACTTTGATGAAATATTAACACATTAGTAGAACTCTTCTTAAAAAAAAAATACAACCAAGGACACACAGGAGTCTGTCCCCACCTTAGTCCCCCAAGTCTGCCTTACTTTTCCAGGTAAAACATGAACACATTTTAGCAGTTAGATTCTTGCTATCTACCCTATGAAAACATTCACTTACACGCATTTCAGGTAAGAGACAATCTGCATCAGGAAGAAGAGACTGGTGGGTAGTGATGTTCTGTGACTACCATGAAATCACTGCACGTATGCAGAAGAGCTAGAAACAAGGCATCATTCTACTGAGTATCTTTGCAAGCTTTTCATGACTACACATGTGACACACATTCATCCCCTCATCCTGCTTGTCTTTCTCTCCTCCCACGGATCTCTTTCCCCTACCGATCTCTGTACCAGTACAATTTTTTCACTATTGTTTTATGGGGGGGGGGTTGTTTTGTTTGTTTTGGTTTGGTTTACTCTTTTCAGTTTCAGAGTCATTATACTAATAAATCAAATCGCCCTGCTGGACAAGGAGGCTAGAACCCAACTGTTCTAGCCATACCGACAGAGGCACTGACTGTGGGAACTCAGATATTTCAGATCCTCCGGCAGCACAAAGTCTGACATTGCAGACACAGCAGAGAGAAGCCAGCTTGCCCAAATTGCAGCGTATGAGCAAACAAATTACTGGTTCTGTTTTTTATGCCCCTGTATTTAAATTACTGGTTTTGTTCTTATGCCCCTATATTTTGAGGCAGGTGTTTTGTTCCTGAAGTAACTGAGACAAAGCCTGCAGTCTACAGTGAACAGTCCCGTGTGTTCTTTATCACAGACAATAACCTCAGGGCTAAAACCCTATCTCAGTGACAGAGTATATTTATTCTAGCATACAGGAGACCCTCCCTACTTACAAGCACCCAAATCAACATCAGACTGAAACCCTGGCAATCCAATAAAGCTAAGCATGCACCCAACAGAAGGGCCCAGAAATCTTTCTAACCTAAGAAAAACAAAGACCCATTCACTCAAAGACTTATACGCTAATGCTTAAAATAGCTTTCTTCATAATTGATTAAAAAAAAGGGGGGGACCATTTGTCTTGGTCCGTTTTATATTGCTATCACAGAATACTATGGACTGAATAAATTACAAACCACAGAAGGTCATTTGTTTCATCAGATGCCCAAGATCAAGGGGCATCTTGATCGGTTATAACACAGCAGAAAGAGAGGCAGACATATGTGAGACAGACAGAAAAACAGATTTGAGCTCATCTTAGTGAGAACCATGTCCCATTGTAACTAATCCACTCCTGTGATAGTGGCCCTAATCTATTCAGAGCAGAGCACCCCAGTAACCTAGTAACCTACTCCTTTAAAGTCCCACCTCTTAATGCTGTTGCAATAGCAATTACATCGCAACATGAATACTGGAAAGAATATTCAAACCATGCATGATCCAAAAATTCATCAACTTAAGCGCTGTGGTTTGTCTATATAACTGCTGATGCATCCAGCAGCACAAAAGAGTCTAAAAAGCAATACATTGACTGTGGACACAAAAATCTACATACTCTATGATGACATTAGACACATAGATGACGTTAGACATCATACTCATGATGACATAATACATCATGATGACATGATACACTTAGATGACATTTTGAAAACAATGAAACTATAAAGACAGAACTCAAGTCATTGTTAGTGTCTAGGAGTGTGAGGGAAGGTCCTGACCACAAAGGCACCAGAGAATTGAGTGTTGGCAGTGAAGGGTGTAGTGCCGTTCGCATGGTTGCACACATCGTGAAGGGTGTAATGCAGTTTACATGGTTGCACACATCCGATGAAGCTCATGGGATCCTACACCTTCAAGAGTTAATTGTACTATAAATAATATTTTGGTGATCTTGACAATCTATATAGTAAATAAAGTCCACACATGTTTTTCTACCATAGTGAACACATATCAATCTATCAAAGTGTCCCTATGGATGCTTCTTTTTTTTTTTTCACTAGACTTAGCTTCCAGGTTCTCTCCCCCAATTTCTTTGGATGGTAAAGGCTGGTAATCATTGTCCAGAGCAATTCAAAACCCAAGAGTTGTCTCTAGACACTGTGGGCTATTAAACAAGAACGTCAGTGTTGGGGTGAGATACTTCCTTGGGAGTTTTGTCGGGGCGCCCAAAGGTCCCCAAACAGTATGAGTTCCTGTCCTTCCTCTTGGTTGCTCATGAGAACTAGATAATAAGATACTGTTGCTGATGACACCACAAACATTGGCGGCAAGACATAGAGAAACTCCTACTGGCTGCTCTGTCCCTGCCAGCTCATTTTCAGAGTCCTACAGGTGGTATGTAGGTTATGAAGAGAGAAAAGGTATCTATGGGTCCACTCAGCTGTGAACCCTCCAAACTATGACACTAACCTGTTAGGCAAATTAGGCCCACTTGTGGTGAGGATTTTGGTTTGTTTAAATACACACACAAAGAGAGGGAGAGAGAGAGAAGAGAAAGAGGAGACAGAAGGAGACAGGCAGAGATAGAGAGAGACAGAGAGACAAAGACAGAGACAGAGAGAAATATGGGAATGCGTTTTTGATCCCAGGTGTGGTATATGGGGCTGCTTTCGGTTGTCCACAGCAGCAGACCATTATCTGCCTCATGCTCTGGCATGATTTTGCCAGCTGCAGACAGTTTTTTCTGCAAGTATGAATGTGATATTTGGAATTCTGGGAACTTTTCAGAGGCTATGTAAGTGCTAGAGCCCCTATAGGAGGGTGCTGGTTGACTGCTAGTGGTTGTGTGCAGTGTGTTGCTGTTTGTCAAGTGTGTTGAATGAAGAGACAAGAAGAAACTAGAATCCCTGCCTGTGAAGATCAAAATTGCCCCAAGGAACTTGAAGCCCGTAATCAACAGGAAGTTGTCTAGCGTTATCGGTGCCCCCACTTTCTCCTCTAACCTTCCTTCTCTTCTACCTGGTGTTGGGGGCTTGGAAGGGATAAGTGTGGAGAAGGGTGGTAGAAATAGGAACCCATAGAATAGTCAGAATCTGGCTACACCCAGTTGTGTAAACAGTGGGGGCAACCATTCTGACTAGATTTGAGGTCCCACAGCAGGGGAAGACAAAGGCCCTAGAGGAAAGTTTATACAGTTAAACTAAATTGACACAATATCAAATTGCTGTCTTAATATTTATCTTTATACCCATAGCCAAACGCTGCTCTCGGTCTCAATCAGAGAAGCCTCCCCCTCCTCCCCGCCTCGAGTGTTGATGAGCACAGAGACTGACTCATGTCTGTGCAAGATGAGTGTGCAGCTCTGAACACGTATGTATAAAATCCCCTCTAAGGCTCAGGAAATGTAGTGGAAGGGGAACAGAGGAATACAAGAGCCAGAAAATAGAGAACGGGCTTGCAACATTCCATCTTCTAGAAAAGACCCAGCCATCATCATCTCAGATGCACAACAATTGCAGAGGCCAGGACTGGGTCCCACAGGATGGGCCTGTTGACAGTTAAACATGGCTGGAGGAGGTCTCAGGGAGCCTTATACTCATTGCTGAACTATTTGCTAGTTAGAGATCCAAGAAGAGGGCTGTTGTTGCCTTCAGTTGTGTATCCATGGGGGACCCTACCAGGTTCAGTTGGATAGTCCCAGTCGGGTGGTTACACAGATGTGCTGGTTAAGCTCAATGGGCCACAAAAGAAAACCCAAATCTGGGAAATGAACTAGTAGGGAAGACAGGGGCTAAAAGGGGTGGGGGCATAAGAGAGGGTGAGGAAGAGATCATTAGCACGCATTAGGTACACGTATGAAAGTGTCCAAACTCAATTATTCAAAGCCCTTCATGTGTGTAACATGGGTGAGTCACATGACAAAGTCTAGGCTCTTTTTAAACATCCCTCAGGTTTAGAGAGATGGCTCTGTGGTTAAGAATACTTTCTGCTCTTGCAAAGTACGCACATGGTAACCCACCACTGTCTTAAACTCCAGTTCCAGGGGATCTGATAATCGTGGTGCACACATGGTGTCTTAGTCAGGGTTTCTATTCCTGCACAATCATCATGGCCAAGAAGCAAGTTGGGGAGGAAAGGGTTTATTGAGCTTACACTTCCACATTGCAGTTCATCACTAAAGGAAGTCAGGACTGGAACTCAAGCAGGTCAGGAAGCAGGAGCTGATGCAGAGGCCATGGAGGGATGTTTCTTACTGGCTTGCTTCCCCTGACTTGCTCAGCCTGCTCTCTTATAGAACCCAAGAACACCAGCCCAGAGATGGTACCACCCCCAAGGGGCCCTCCCCCCTTGATCACTAATTGAGAAAATGCCCCACAGCTGGATCTCATGGAGGCACTTCCCCAATTGAAGCTCCTTTCTCTGTCATAACTCCTGCCTGTGTCAAGTTGACACACAAAACTAGCCAGTACAGATATAATACTATTTAATGAAGTTATGCCTCTAGAGGTAATTATATAATTATTATATTATTATATATGTTTTATATTTATAAAATTAAATATATATTTAAGATAGATATATATTTAAAATATAAATACATTATATAATTATACAATCATATATTATAAAATTATATAATTACCCCTATAATTATATAATTAATAATCTATACATTATTTAATGAGGTTATGCCACTAGAAGTAATAACTCTCCCTGCAATAGCCACCATAGTCTGTCTAAGGAAACCCATGGCATCAGGGATAAGAACTATCCTTTCAAGATCAGGGAAATCAAAGGGGCCCCAAAACAAGATATACTGTTGCTCTTGCTTGTCTCCCAGAATTTGGAACTAAGTCCTTGTTAGCAAAGACACAGCACACCTCAGTTACAGGATTGGAGGAAAGGGCCTGGAAGCCTCATCCCTGAGGACTCGCTTTCATAATGCTGGAAGCTGATGTGAAAGCTGTCTCTCCGGGGAAGGAATTGCCAATAATCCGACCCAGCTATGCTGGGCAAGAAACACACAGTGGCAAGCAGGCCAAAGCATCGGAAATGTGCTGCAGCAGCGCTTATATCTTGAGAGACACCAACAGCTGCCTACTTAGATTAAAGGTTCACTCAGTCCAGTACTGTAAACTTAGCTAACAGCCCATGACTGATGAGCCTAGAGGAGAAACTACCCACCATCAGTTTCCTAAAACAGTCTCATTTCTAACTGCATTCTAAATGCTTATCCTTATGTTCCCAGATACTATCCTGTAGCTCCCAGCTCTCCATCAAAGAAGTGTCTTTTTGCAGAAGGAGATCATTACGGAAACCCACATCTAGTCCAAATGCAGAGAGCAGCTGACTGTGCCGTGCCTGGCTCCTAATAATACACTTCAGCATAATCCCTATACCCAAGACTCCGGGAAACCCCATAGAAGACGGGGCAGAAGACTAAGAGCCAGAGTGTACAGAGACCTACTAAGAGACTGTTATTATGTTGAAGATGTGATTATTTGAGGTGTTGGTTTAGAGACCTGCCAGATAGTCAGCTAAGATTTCTTCTACACTCCTGTGAACACACCTGGTATCCCAGTAGCCCAGCCATCATGGTTCGAATGGTTTCATCTTTTTGTAATTCTGCGGTTTTCTTCTCTTTGTAAGTAATGGCACAATGAAATTTAGCAATTGGGTTGGAAATTGCATCTTACTGGACAAGGTTGACACCACCGTCCATCTGTTCAAGTGACTAGAGTAACTGAGATGCCCTCGCAGCAGATATTTTAATTCCATCATAACCTACTAAAAATTTCAAGTCATTTAAATGGAAAGATCCAAACATGCAGACTCTAACTAGGTCAAAGATAGGTTGTGTTTATTAAATGCTTGGCAAAGTATGGTAGAAAACGCAGTGTGAGCTATGCGGAGAAGAAACTGGAGTGGTAGGATGGGGAAAATACTTCAGGATGGCTTCTAGCAAGCATCCTCCTTCCGGCCAATTTTCAGGGACCTCTGCCTTGCAGTGAAGCAGTGGTTGTCAGGCACACTCCTGAAAGTTTAAGAGTAGTAACTTTAAATGGCATCCCAGGAGAAGCATTGGGAATGACCTGGAGACAGGTCTGACTGTTTAAAAATCAAGTGGCATGGCCCTCTGGAGTCCCCTGCACTGCCCCCTCCGGCACACACGCTGCCTGTGACCGGTCCAGCAGAGCAGCAGGCTGCTGTGACAGAGGGCACCATGTCAGCATCCATTTACTGCACCCTGTCCTTTTATGAACCAAACCAGGGACACCTTTAACCACATCTTCTTCCCTCTACCCACCGAATTCTGTGCATCTGAAAGATTTAACTTAAAAGGAGACTCAGCAAAACCCTAGGCTGTTGAGATTTATGGAATAAGACCACATGTGGTGTCAGGGCGCCAGGCTCGGTGGTAGCACACTGTGATCACAAAGAATTCATTGAGTGCAGATACACAATCATCATAGCCAGGGTGGGCTTTGTATTGAAAGACCTTTGTAGAAGGGGTTATGGTTGACAGAAACCTATTTCTGATTCAATTAGGATTTATGGGGCTTACTTATTGTAGTGGTTGGAATATGTTTGGCCCAGGGAGTGGCCTTGGAGTAGGTGGGTCACTGTGGGTGTGGGCTTTAAGACCCTCTTCCTAGCTGCCTGAAAGCTAGTCTTTTCCTGTTTGTCTTCATATGACGATGTAGAACTCTCCCACTCCTGCTACACCATGCCTGCCTGGATGCTGCCATGCTCCTGCCTTGGTGATAATGGACTGAACCTCTGAACCTGTAAGCCAGCCCCAATTAAATGTTGTCTTTATTAGACTTGCCTTGGTCACAGTATCTGTTCACAGCAGTAAAACCCTAACTAAGACACTTATGACATCTGCTATGTGTACCAAGCACTCTAAAAGTCCTTACTAAAAGCCTAATACATCTCAGCTTCAGTCCTAAAGGCTACAACAACAAAAATATTACAGAATGAAAAAATCACAAACAGCAGAAGTTCATTTAGCACAGCCAGAGGCCAGAAAGTCTCACATTATAGAACTGAAAAAATATTAGCATCTGGTTTGTGTCCTTTGTCCGGGGTGTGTCTTCTCCATGAGCCCCTATAGCAAGGGAGCGAACGGCTCCCCCAAGCCATTTGATATGGGGCACTAGTCATATTCATGATGGCAGCTCCCGGTTGACCTAATCACCTCTCAGCAGCTCCCTTCCCAGTACTATTACATTGGCAATTAGATTTCGGTATGCAAATTTTGATGATATAATCATTGAGACCATAGCATTTATTTAGGCTAGGGGCACAGAAGAATTAAAAAATAACCACTGCTCTCAAGAGGTTTTGAGGTTCACTAGACAATAATAGCAATTTAAGCCATCAAAGGGTTAAGTATAAAGTGCTGTAGTTATAGAAATCATTCCAGGGATTTGGAAAAAGAATTTTTTTTCAGGAAGTGGCTTTTGTTACAAGTCTTAAAGAAAATAGAAGAAAGAAGGAAGAAATAGCTTCCTTGAGGATTAACACCTAAGGAGTGGAGCATTAGTAGTATTAGAAAATAGAGTAGAAAACGTGTGTGTGTGTGTGTGTGTGTGTGTGTGTGTGTGTCAGGGGAAATAGAAGGCAGAGTTGGATCACGAATGACCTCACACAGCATCCTGAATGGCTTTCCTGAGAGATTCTTCTGGAGTGCTTTATTTTAGCACAAAATTACTTTTGTTATTATTTCCTTCTATGTTAAGAAAACATGGTACCGGGCTGGAGAGATGGCTCAGCAGTTAAGAGTGACTGCTCTTCCAAAGGTCCTGAGTTCAATTCCCAGCAACCACATGGTGACTCACAACCATCTGTAATGGGATCAGATGCCCTCTTCGGGTGTGTCTAAGAACAGCTACAGTGTACTCACATAAATATAATAAATAAATCTTTTTTTAAAAAAGTATGGTCTTTCAATCTCTTAGAACTTAAATATACTAATTGTTATTATAAATCTCCAGCCAGGGATATTCTACAGTTTCTGACCACAGAACAGTTATCAAAGATTATCTTTGGAGATGACAATTCTGAGACACATGCTTGAGGGAGGAGAGCTCCAGTCTCTGGGTGGCCACTGAGAACGTTAAAGGGATCAACAGTGGGAGCAGGTGTGTAGTTTAGGACACACTGCAAGTGTTGCAGAAGTCTCCAGTAACAGTGTAGGAGGCGGTTACAAGGTGACAGGTTGACAGCAGAGCGATCATTCAGGGTTCCACGGTGTCAAGAGAGATGGGAGCGTGCATGAAAGTAGTGTGTAAGAGTACATGTGGGATGATGATGACGATTTCTAGCATGTCCTGGAGTTACGATGACAGAATTTGATGACTGAGACATACGGGACAGGAAAGATGCAAAAATCTGTGACATGGCAACCCAAATGAAGTATCAGTAGTTAAATAATTAAAGAGAGATTAGTAGGTTTAGGAGGAGACCATGAGTTTAATTTTGGCCAAGTTCAGGCTGAAGAAATACTAGTCTAGTAAATGTCTAGTGAAGTTTCCAGAAAGCAACTGAATCCAGATGTAAGAGCTCTGATAAGTATTCATACTTTGTAGCAAATAAGAATCTAGTCCTCATCCTTCCCTCTGCAACCTAACTGATACTGTTAATTACATTGCCTGTTTACATTCAATTCTGCATATTGAGGTTGTTTTTGTTTGTTTTTTTAATCAACAAATGTTTAAAATGCCTTCACTTATGGGGCTGGCAAGATGGCTCAGTGGGTAAATTCACTCTCTGAGTCTGACCTAAATAATAGAAGGAGACAGCTGAATTCAAGGAAATAATTCTCTGGCTGGAAAGATGTCTCAACCATTAAAGGTTAGACTCACAACCAAAAATATAAGAGAAATTATTCTCCGGTACACACACACACACACACACACACACACACACACACACATGCATGTACATGCACACTATATACACTAAAATAAATAAATAAATAATATAAATAAACGAAAAAAGCAAACTATAACCATCTCTGGCCAAACATGGCTTGCTTATGTACTATGTACTTCTGTTTGTCTCAACAATTGAGGCTGTTTAGCGGGCTGGGGAGCTGGCTTCATTAGTTAAGGGCTTGCTGTACAAGCATGAAGACCTAACAGTCCTCAGATCCCTGGTGTCAGTGTGAAAAACCATGCACAGCAGTATGTGCTGGTGGTAATCTCAGCCCTGGTCAACAGAGATAGGAGGATTCCTGAAGCTTGCTTCTGCTCTGCTAGCTGAACTGGTGAGGTCCAGGTCTGCAGAGAGACCCTGTGCTACAAAGTAAGGTTGAAGGCAATTGAGACAGACTCAGTGTCAACCTCTGGCCTCTACATGTACATGCAGGTGTGCACACACACAATTCCTTAGTGACTACTGTAATGTAAAAAGTGTTGACACTAAGTATTGCACCACATACACTAAAACATAACCATGCAATTCCTCTGTAGAAGCAGAATGTAAATAAAAACTAACAAATAAGGACATGTAGCAATGCATCTAGTTTGAATAATAAACAATGTCCCCAATTACCCAGCATAAGCAACATCTAAGGTGTTTGTGTTACAAATTCCAAGAAAGGTGCAAAAGTGTGAAGGAATTCAAAGAAAGGAATCCTTTTTCTTCAGTCTGCACAATGTGCTACATATTCATCCATTCATAATTTAAGAGATTATATTTCATTTACTTCAAGAGTGAAAGCAGATTCTTTTGGCACTGAGTTTTATCCCTAGAAGTAACTGTAGGTAAAAAAAAATATAGCATGTAACAAAGCTATTGCAATTTGGAAAAGTAGAGATAATATATCTGGTGCACATGCCCACTCTAAATGTGTCTTTGGAGAAAGAAGGTATGCCTAAAACCTTTGAGTTCACAGTTTGAGTCATGTCCAATTTTAAACCAGTGTTTTTATAACCAGAATTATAAAAGAATCTATAATATCTCCACTACAGTATGTCATAGTTCGGTGGACGGTATCTGGATGAAGAAATTAGACTCAAGCAGAAAAAGGACAATTAATGGACCATGACCTCCAAGAAGATCCAGAAGTTAAAAGATACACTCAAAGACATAATGAATAATATGTCTTCATTATGTATTCAATAATATTATTCATTATGTCTTTGAGTGTATCTTTTCACGATGAGTGAAAAGATAGGAAGTCTTAGCTGAGAAATAGTATAAAGTTTGTAGAATTAAAAATATAATAGTGGAAATAAAATAGTCATCAAATATGATTAATGCAGAATGTATGTAGCAGCATAGGGAACATATTTCAAAGACAGGGATATAGAAATTATCTAAGCTGAAATAGAAGTCCTGAATACACCTTCAAGGGTCAGAAGCATAATATCAGAAGCCTATTGGCTGACTTAACTTCTAGAGAGGGAAAAATGATTTTTAAAGAAAGGACCAAAACAAACATTTAAAGAAATAATGGCTGAACTTTTTCTTAGTATGATGGAAAAAAGAAACATATCATCACAGATTTCAGAAAGCTCTGATTAGGGTATACAAAGAGACACCAAAGCCAGTCACAGTGACTTCTCTACCAGACACCTAGCATGGAAAGAAAGACTTGAAAGAAACCTGAGGACAATGACATTGCATGCAGGGCAACAATCCAAGTGGCTCTTGTCTACTCCTTAGTAACATTAACACACACACACATATACACACACACCACCACCACCACCACCACCACCACCACCATCAACGACAATGACAACAAAACAGAAGAATCTCCTTAATTTCTGAAAGAAAACAACACCCAAGCCATGAACTCAGCAAATATATCCTTCAATATAAAGGTAAAGCACATTTTCATATAAAGGAAAACCTAGAGAATTAATTTAATCCCAGCAAATTTCACTGTGGAAAAAATGCCAAGTAAGCTCTTTTGCAGATAGACCTTGGCAACAGGTGGTATCCAGGTATTTAGAAAAGAAGGACTTTCAGGAGGTAGGGTAGATGGGAGGCTTGTGGAGGGGACACTGGGAAAGAGGACAACATTTGAAATGTAAACAAATAAAATAACCAATAAAAAAAATCTAAAGAAATGTTTTAAAAAATATAAGCCTACACTTGTAAGTTAACTGAACATTTGCCCTACTTTTATGCTTTGAGGAATATTTCTTCACTTGAAAATTATAAGTACATGTGCCTGTATCTAGTTTTAAAAAAAAAGAAAGGAAAAAGGACTTGGTTGGGTGTTTATTCCCTAGAGACTCACACCAAAATAGGCAAGTTTCTATATGTAAGATCACAATAATGTGCATAAATACATGCAAAACAGTATTAGATCAGAAATGTCAACAGGTGTAACACCTGCTGTGATAGAGGACAGATGTCAAAGTATATGGTAATCCAGACAGTTGATTTGCTTTTGTTTTTATGTGTCTGATATCTGACTGCATGTGTGTATATATCCCATGTGTACTGGTTGGTTTTGTGTGTTAATTTAACACAGGCTGGAGTTACCACAGCGAAAGGAGCTTCAATTGGGGAAGTGCCTCCATGAGGTCCAGCTGTGGGGCATTTTCTCAATTAGTGATCAAGTGGTGAGGGCCCCTTGTGGGTGGTTCCACCTTTGGGCTGGTGCTCTTGGGTTCTATAAGAGTGCAGGCTGAGCAAGCCAGGGGAAGCATGCATAGGAACAGAGGCATGTCACCATGAAGAGAGCCTATGAGAGGCTATTGGTGAAGCCTAATTACAGTGGAAAATAGCAGCGTTTTGGAGATGTCAGTACCATGCGATGACCACCAAGAACAGCAGCAGCTGTGGAGTACAGGCAGCTGGAGCCTAGAAAACAAGCTGTGTGCTACAAAGGGCAGGACTGAAGAAGTGACCCAAGCCCTTGGAGGAGACCAGAAGATCGTGAGTTGGATTCCAGACATTGGACATTTGGAGTCTGAGTTTTGCTTTTGGTTGTGACTGTGCCCTGATATGTTTCCCTCTTGAAGGAAGAAAGTATTTTAGTGGAGCCCACAGTTAAAAGACTTTGAACTTTTAAAAGACTTTAAATTTTAAAGATATTGGATATTTTAAGGTGATTGAACTTTTAATATGTAAAGACTGTGGGACTTTTAAAGTAATTTAGATCTTGGGGATGAATAAGAAAGTAAGGGTTGAGGCTTAATAGTGATGTGTTTGTGTGTCAAGTTGACAAGGGGTCAATTGTACTGGCTGGTTTTGTGTGTCAACTTGACACAGGCTGGAGTTATCACAGAGAAAGGAGCTTCAGTTGGGGAAGTGCCTCCATGAGATCCAGCTGTGGGGCATTTTCTCAATTAGTGATCAAGTGGTGAGGGCCCCTTGGGGGTGGTTCCACCTTTGGGCTGGTGCTCTTGGGTTCTATAAGAGAGCAGGCTGAGGAAGCCAGGGGAAGCAAGCCAGTAAGAAACATCCCTCCATGGCCTCTGCATCAGCTCCTGCTTCCTGACCTGCTTGAGTTCCAGTCCTGACTTCCTTTAGTGATGAACTACAACGTGGAAGTGTAAGTTGAATAAACCCTTTCCTTCCCAACTTGCTTCTTGGTCATGATGTTTGTGCAGGAATAGAAACCCTAAGACAATATCTATATCTATAAACACATACATACTATCTTGGTTTGTTTTCTATTGGTGTGATAAAGAACATGACCAAAAGCAACTTGGGGAAAAAACATTTCATTTGGCTTATCATCTCTATCCAGTCCACCATTGAGGAGATACAAGGAAGGAACCCAGGCAGGGAAAACTGGAGGAACCGAAGCAGAGGCCGTGGAGGAATGCTGCTTACTGACTTGCTCCCTGCAGCTTGCTTAGTTACCTTTTATAACCCAGGACTAATTGCTCAGGTATAGCACCACCCACAGTGGGCTGGGCCTTTCTTTATCGATCATTAATCAAGACAATGTCCCACAGATTTACCTATAGGTTAATGTAATGGAGGCACTTTTTCAATTGAAGTTCATTCTTCCCAGATAATCTATCTTGTATCAGGCTGCCAAAAACCTTAACCAATATAATTGACCCTTTATCAGGTTGGAACACAAATACATCACTATTAAACCATAAACGTTTCCTTTTTGTTTATCCCAAAGACCATCTCAGTGTCAGATTATAGAACATAGTATAAAGAAAAGTCCTATAGTCTTTTATTTAAAATGTTTTTGGGGGACTGGAGAGATGGCTTCATGGTTGAGAGCACTGACTACTCTTCTGAAGGTCCTGAGTTCAAATCCCAGCAACCACATGGTGACTCACAACCATCTGTAATGATATCTGAAGACAGTGTACTTAGATATAATGATAAATAAATCGTTAAAAAGTGATTTTTTTATTTTATGTGCCTAGGTGTTTTGACTGCACGTGTGAAGATGCTGGATCCCTTGGGACTGGAGTTATAGACTCACAAAGTGAGTTGGAGAGGAGAGTTTGATTTGGTTCACATGTCTTAATCACAGTCCATTACTGAGGTAAGCTAAGGAAGAAGGGGAGGAACCTTGAGGAAGGAGCTGAGTAGCAGGAGGAGAGGGGTGCTCCTCACCGTCTGCTCCCCATGGCTTTCTTGGCTTGCCTCAGGACCACCCATCGAGATGTGACACTACCTACAGTGGGCTGAGCCCTTCTACATCAATCACCAATCAGGAAAATGTCCCACAGACTTGCCTACAGGCCAATGTGATGGAGACACTTTCTCAGTTGAGATTCATTCTTCCCAGATGATTCTAGCTTGTATCAGGTTGGCAACAAACAAACAAACAACAAAAAAAAATTCAACCACTAATCAGTGCACAGATCCAGAAATCAAACTGCTAAATTGTATGTGTCTTGGTTAGGGTTTCTATTGCTGCAACAAAACACGATGAAAAGAAAGTTGGAGAAAAAAGGGTATATGTGGCTTACATGTCCACAGCACTGTTCATCTCAGAAGGAAGCCAGGACAGATACTCAAGCAGGGCAGGAACCTGGAGGCAGGAGCTGATGCAGAGGCCATGGAGGGGCGCTGCTTACTGGCTTGCTCCCTATGGCTTGTTCGGCCTGCTTTCTAATAGAATCCAGGAGCACAAGCCCAAAGATGGCTCCAACCACAATAGGCTGGTCCCTCCCCCATCAATCACTAAGAAAATGCCTTAGAGCTGGCTCTCATGGAGTTATCTTCTCAATTGAGGCTCCCTCCTCTCAGATGACTCTAGCTTATGTCAAGTTGACAGAAGACCAGCCAGCAGAGTGTGGTAAACTCTATTTTCAGTTTCCTGAGAAAACCTCTATGATATTTTCCATAATGGCCACCCCAATCTAAATCCTCAATAGCAATGTACCAAGATTTGTGCTTTTCTCATCTCTGGGCCAACGATTATCTTTTGTCTTGATGAAAAGGTAATCCTTTTAATGTGTGAGGAATTAGCTTTAACTACCAGTTCCTTAATGATTAGTGGTGCTTAGCATCTCTTCACATAGTCTCCTACTGAGAAATGGCAGGGTGTATGTGTGTGTGTGTGTGTGTATGTGTGATGTATGGGTGTGTCTGTATGTGTTTGTATGTGAGTCTGTGTGTGTGTGTGATGTATGGGTGTGTCTGTATGTATTTGTATGTGAGTCTGTGTGTGTGTGTGTGATGTAGGTATGTGTGTGTGTGTGTGTGTGTGAGAGAGAGAGAGATGTATGGGTGCATCAGTGTGTGAGAGTCTCTGTATGTGTGATGTAGTTGTGTGTGTGTGATGTATGAGTGTGCACAGGCATGTGGACTAGAGGTCAGAGGACAACTTCAGATTGTTTCTCAGATGCTAGCCATCACCCCATTCCTTCTTAATAAAAGAGATGGTCTCTCAATAGACTGAAACTCCTCAGGTAAGGTAGGGTAGCTGATCAGTGAGCATGGCTTTTATTACATGGACTCTGGGGACTGAATACATATCCCAGCACTTGCAATGCAAGCACTTTACTGACCCAAGTCATCTCCCCAGCCTTGACCATGTAAAAAAAATCATGTGTGTGTGTGTGTGTGTGTGTGTTTGTGTGTTTGTGCTTGTGCGCGGGCATATCTGTGAGCATATACATACTATGGAACATATGCAGAGAGAGGTCAGAAGACCACTTTGTGAAACTGGTTTTCTTCTTTCACATGTATGTATATTCTGGGTGTAAAACTCAAGTCATTGAGCTTGGGTGGCAAATGCCTTTGATCCGACCAGCCCTCATTTAAAAATTATTATAATTATTACTGCTATCAAAGTGTTGGGGATTCTGATGTATACTGGACGTCAACCGTTTTTCAGATGCATAGTTTGCAAATACTTTCTCTATTTGATAAATTGCCTTTTTACTTCCTTTGGTGCACGCAACCTTTTTAGCTCCTGGACTCCCACTTGCTTCTTTTTGTTTCCCCTGCTTTTATTGGAGTAGTCTTGTGATCACTGTAAAAACCCACAACTTATGTCAATATTCTGAAAAAGTTTTCGCCATTTTTTTCTAGTATCTATAGTGTCAGAGCATGCAAATGAGTCTTTAATCCATTTAATGTCATATACAGTGTGATTGAAAGGTCCACTTTTATTTATTCAGATGTGAAGTTTTAAACAATCCTCACTTATTTTTGAAGAGATTTTTTTCCCTTTCTGTGATCTTGGTAACTTTGTTAAAGAAAAATTAAGTATAAATGTAGATGTATGGGTTCATCTCTGGGATATCTCTTCTACTCTACTGTTCTATTTGTACTTGAGCCTTGGTTTGTTATTATTATTGTTTTATATTTTGAGAGCAGGTAGTATGGTATTTCCAGTTTTGTACTTGTTCAAGATTTCTTTGGTTGTCTAATGTCATTGGTGGTTCCTTCTATGGTTTAGAATTTGTATTTGTCTCTGAGAAAAATACCACTGTAACTGTAACAGAGATTGTACTGAACGTGTAATTTAAATAATATGGGCAATTTAACATTATTAATTCTTCTAGCCATTGAACATGGAATATCTTTTGTGTGTCGGCTTCAAATCCTTCCACTGGTGTTTTTAGTGTATACATCTGTCTTCTGGTTAGATTTGTTTTGGTGCCACTTATTTAGGCTGTTATATATGAGATTGTTCCCTTAAATCCCTTTAGTGTCCATTGTTCTGTCCACTGTACAGAAACACAGCCCACTTTTGTATCTTGGAGCTAGCTTTACTGAGCTTACTGGTTCTGACAGGTTTTGCCTGAGAGTAGTTATGGTTTGAGTCAGGAATGTCCCCCTACGAGTCCATGTTTTGTGTGCTTTTTGGCCAGCTGGTGGCTAAAGTAGGAAACAGCTCAGACCTGCTCCAATTTAGCGTCTTCCTGTCTGCACTGTGCGAGCACCTGCTGCCACAAACTCCTGCCTAGGAGACTAAGCCGCTCCTGCCGCCCGCCATGCTTTCCCTGCTGTGATCGACTGAGGTGGAGAGCTTTGGGGCAGCTTCTAGAAACTTGGCAAGAAATTGACATTGGGCCAGGACATGGAAGTAGGCTCTGGCAGGAATTTGACTTTGGCCTAGGATAAGGAGCTTGCACAGGAATATTTACTTTTGGGCTAATACTAAACACAAAGCAAACTCTGCTGGGGAATGTGTGGCATTCCTTTTATCTTGGACATCCTGATAAGCCCCTAGAAACAGTGATCACAGGACTTTATTACCTTGTTTGTTCAGACTATTTGAGTTTATTGCCTTGTTTATGCCTTGACCTAGAACTGACTTTATTCTTTGCTTCTACTTACAATGGCTTAAAAGCAGGATGAAGGAAAGTAAACCTGCTTTAGCCTCAGCACTGGCTGCACTCATGTTATGGTTTTGTCTAATTCTCTTTTTCCTTTCAATCCTTGCTCCGTCCCTTGAGACCCGGTTGATTGACTGAGCTGCCTTGGTCAGACTGAGATCCCAGAAACTGAGAGCCAGAGTAAATCTTCCCTCTCTTACCTTGTTCTTGAGGCATTTTTTTTTTTAACAGTGATAACAAAATTACCTAATGCAAGAATCTTCCTGGTTTTCTATAGATAAGGTCTCAGTGATCTACAGCTGAAATGGGTTTCACTTCATCCTTTCCAGTCTGAGTTGTAATTTTCTAGCTGGACTGCTCTGGCTACTTTTGGCACTATGTGGTTCCAAGTTACAAACACCGACATGTTTCCTTTATTCCTGAGGAGAAATTATCATGTACCCTCCACGGAGTGCACTATTAGCTGTGGGCTCGGGACATATGGTCCTGGTTTTGCTGAGGTGCAGCCTCATATCTAGTTATGTCAAGAGTTTTTATCAGAAAGAAAAATGGATTTTGTCAAATTTTGTTTTGCATCTGCTGAGATGGACCACATTTATTGATTTGTGCAGTTACTATATTCTAAGCAAGTTTATAAATTGTATTTCACATACAGACAATTATCTAATTGCACAAAATAGATAATATTGGTTTTCCAAATTTTACAGCAGTAAACGAGTACAATGAAGACACTGTACAGTTCTGGTCACAGTAACTGGAGAGCTGAGTAAGAATTCAGGGCTTTCTGACTTCACAGGGCTTTCTACCTATGTCACACAGCATACATGTATTAACTATGATTTTCCTATAATTAAAAACATTCTTATTCAATGAACACTTCATCTGATACAAGTTATATAATTTTAAAAACTGAAATTAATGTCCCAAATATTTAAAAATATCACCTTCCATCTTTTTATTTTATTTATTTTTATTTTTTCACTTATTCACTTTACAATCCACTCACTGCCCTGCTCCTGGTAAGTCCCTCCCACAATCCTTCCCAGATTCCACTCTCCCCTTCTCCACCGAGCAGGTGGGGGTTCCCTTGGGTATCCCCCCCACTCTGGCACTGTAGGACCTCCTTTTGTGGAGACCCCCACTCCATTCTCAGGATAGCGTACACCCAAAGAAACCCGAGAGACCGACTTGATGCAAAGGCATGAGGCAGTTTATTATCAGAGCTCCGGGCCGACACGTATCTCATGCAGGAGACAAAGGAGTCGACCCTGAGGCTCAAAAGTTAGGGGTTTATATAGGAAAAGTCAGGGGGGGTTGGCACGGTTACACATGATTTAATGATTCAAACATTAGCGGGGGATTCTGGCGCGCGGGGTGGGTTTTTTGGCTTACTTGCAGATCGGGCCGTCAGCAATGTAGGAAGGTGGTTTATTTTTGTTAGCAGGAAGGTCACTTTGACGTTAGTAAACTGCATCCAAGGGACAGGAGACAGGAGACAGGAGACTCCAGTCCAGATAGTATATGACCCATAGGAGTTTTCCCAGGCATGCCCCTTATCTTTTATGGCCGGTCTGTTTGTGGAATGACTCAACCACTACCTTGCTTCAAGCTTGTCCAGCATGTCCGGGCTCTAAGTATGCTTGCTGCCTCAACTATGGATTCTGAAAAGCCCCAACTCCCTTCATTAACAATTCTCTCTGAGGCTAGGCACATCCTTTCCACTGAGGCCAGACAAGGCAGCCCAGCTAGAACATATGCCACGTACAGGCAACAGCTTTTGGGACAGCCTCCCTTCTCCAGTTGTTGGGGACCCACATGAAGACCGAGCTGCACATCTTGGGGAGGTTTAGGTCCAGCCTACGTATGTTCTTTGGTTGGTGGTTCAGCCTCTGAGAGCCCCAAAGGCTACTCCAGGTTAGTTGACTCTGTTGGTCTTCCTGCAGAGTTCCTATCCCCTTAGCGGCGGCCCATCCACTGTTTGGAGTATGTCTGTATCTGTCTGAGTACGTTGGTAGATGGAGCCTCTCAGAAGACAGCTCTGCTTAGCTTCTGTCTGCAAGCATAACAGATTATCATTAATAGTGTCAGGAGCTGGTGCTTGCCTATGGGATGGGTCTCATTTCCCTCTTTCTGACAATTTTGGGCTTAGTTCATCGGCCTGTCTCTAGCTCCTTGATGTATAAAGGTTATACTTCTTTAAGATTTCCCCCCCCCCCCAATGTAGCCATTCATTTCTTTAGCCTTCCATCTTAAAACTACTATTGTTGTATCTGATATGTTATTATATCTTCATTTTTATGTGTCTAATGATTTTTATGTTAATTCTCACACATTTATGAACTGTTCAATCTCTCTAGTACTAATTTTATAACCTTTCACCACACAGAAGTAGAACAACTCAGAGGACTATGGCTGGGAGGTAGTCAATAGAGTATCAATCATTTTAAGTTGTCTTCTTTTGCGACCACATGTATGATCCATTCTGGAGAATGTTCTGTGTGCACTTGAGAACAGAACATGTAGTCTTGTTGCCACTGAGTGAAAATGTATATATTTATGTAAATATATATGCATTTATATATGGTAGTTCCATTTGCCTTATATATTTAAGTTCAAGGTTTTCTTGTAACTTTTGTTTCTGTGATCTATCAGTTTTTAGTGTGAGGTACCAAGTATTATTTTATTGCTTTTTATTTGTCTCTTAAGTGCCATTATTGTTTGCTGGATTGACTTGAAATACCTTTCTATCTCCCTTCCCATCAGTCCACGTGTCCCCAACGCTGCAGTCTCACATAGGCGGCATGTGGTAGAATTCTGGTTGTTTCTTTAACAACGTCTGCTCAGCCCCCATGTATAATGTTTACATTAAAGTAATCACTGTTAGGAAGGATTTCCCGTCTCATTTGCTATCGCCTGTCCTCTGTTTCCTTCCTTCTGCGCATACTAACCTCCTCTTCAGTCTGATGACTTCTCAATGATGTTCTTTGCCTCCTTTATCTTCTGCCCGCTGTCCACAACAAAGGTCCTTTCCCTTGGACCAGCCATGAGGCTCACAGAAGCACCTTCCGGTCTTCAGATTCTACTTTGAAACTGTAATACTTAACTTGGAGCATGTTCTTAAAACTCCATTTGAGAGCTGGAGACATGGCTTAGTGATTAAGAGTACAGACTGCTCTTACTTACAGGGGGCTGGATTCAGGTCCCACCCCACAGCAGGTTTCTCACAACTGTCTACAACTCTAGCTCCTTGGCACACGCTTTTAATTCCAGGCAAGTGGGACCTGCCTCTGTGAGCTCAATGCCAACCTGGTCTGCATAGCTAGTTCCAGGGCGATACATAACAAGTCAACATCTCTCTCTCTCTTTCTCTCGTAAAACACACACACACACACACACACACACAAGTACACTGAAAGAACACAGTTAAATTCTATCTGTAGATGGCAGAGAATTTGTATTGTTAAATTGTCGTGTGCTGTTTGCACTTATTTAGAACTGATTTTGAGAATAAGCAATGAGGATGTTTGCTCCTGCTGCAGCTTGGCTCCTTAACAGAGAGGAAGGAGAACAGCAAATTAATTCCCATGGAATTAAGACCAATTTTATCCCGTGAACTCAAATGTGCTGACTAGTTTTATGTCGACTTGACAAACGCTAGAGTCATCAAAGAGGAGGGAGCGTCAATTGAGAAAATTCCTCCCTAAGATCAAGCTGTATATAAGCCTGTAGGGAATTTTTTGAAGTAATGATTAATGTGGGAGGGGCCAAGTCTGGGCTGGTGGCCCTGGAGTCTATAAGGAAACAGGCTGAACAGGCTGCGGGAAGCAGGCCAGTAAGCAGCAGCCCTTCACGGCCTCTGCATCAGCTCCTGCCTCCAGGAGCCTGCCCTGCTTGAGTTCTTGCCTTCACAGCTTTTGAGGATGAACATGGAACTGTGAGTGAAATAAACCCTCCCTCCGCAGGTTGCTTTTGGTTGTGTTCATCACAGCAATAGTAACCGTAACTAAGACTAAACAACAGTCCCTCCACAGTATTGGATTTGTCTAATGGACAGGCTTCAAGCTGGGCCCTGTGGGTGTTAAGTCCTAATAAAAACATATTTTTTATTTCATTTGTCAAATATTTGACTTAATTTACCAGTAGGTGGCACTCCAAAGTTAAGTTGAGCATATTCTGAGTCCAGGCCTTCAGCCCCCTTCCCCGGGGTTATAGCAAGAAATGGTCCCGTGGGTTAGAGTACTTGCTGTTTTTCCAGAAGACAGACAGACCCAGGTTTGATTCCCAGCTTCTACATGGCAGTTCACGACCATGTGCAACTCCAGTTAGGAACCCAGAACCTTCTGCTGGCTTCCCATGTAACATATACATACATATACATATACATACATATACATATACATACATATACATATTCATATTCATATTTGATCTTGATACTAACCGTGTCAAACATTCTCATGTCTGCATTGTTGACTTACAAAGCTTAGGTGATGTAAGTGATGCTCGCCCGAAGGATGGCTAGGTGGATGGCGAGCAGCCCTTGGGAGTCAGTCGACGTAGTGCTCATTGTTCTACGTCACGCTGATCATTTACTTTTCAAACTCCAGATTTACTCTTTTGTATTTTAATTGCAGTCTAGACACAATATTTACAGCACACAATTACTGTTTTGGTTTGAATGTTGTGTTTACTGCAAAATTCATGATGAAACTCAATTCCCAGTGCCCAAGCGCTGACAGAGAATTATAGAGGTGATTAAGTCCGGAGGGATCTGCCCTTATGAATGGGATTAACATGGGAGAGAGTTTTGACACTTTAGTTGGATTAAGCAACACCTGAGATTAGAAAAGCACACCCATGGATGAGTCTTTGATGGTATCTCTGGAGACAACTGAACATGAATCTCTGATGTAAGGAATGGATGCATGGCATGAGGGCATTATCAAACGGTAGCACAGGCAGGCAACTGTGGCTAGTTAGCAGTGTGTTATTAGTAGCATGCAATGGGAGGTGCGGGGGCTGGTGGGAGAGGGTACACCTTGACCTAGCCCAAATAAATAAAATTGCACATGAAAAGGGAGATGTTCAGGCGACCATGGTGACACTTCTTTTAATCCCAGCATAGGAGGCTAGTCTGGGAGGATGGTAGGAAGCAGAGAGATCTCTTGAGTTCAAGACTAGCCTGGACTACACCACAAGTTCCAGGACAGCCAGAACTACACAAAGAAACCTTGTCTCAACCCCCTGCTCCTGCCTGGGGTGGGAGTGGAGGATGGGTTGTTCCATTAGATGCCAAAGAAATCTAAAATATCACTAGAAAATACTTCAGTTTTTATATTGAAAAGGATTGTATCTAGAAGAAATGGATAGTTTGTAGATCAGTAAGGCAAGGAAGAAATAGTGTGGATACAAACAGGCAAGGAAGAAGTCAAAGTGTCCCTATTTTCAGATGACATAAGCCAGTATTTAAAAGATCTTAAAGGCCTAGAGAGGGCTCATCAGTTACAAGCAATTGCTGTTTTTCCAGGAGATCTAGATTTGAGTCCTACCTCCCACAAAGTGGCTTGTGATTGTCCATAACTCCTCCAGGGGATCAGCACCCATTTCTGGCCTCCATGGGCCTATGAATGCATGTACAATGTGCAGGCAAAATGCCTATACACATAATAAAATAGACAAAATAAAAAATACACAGAAGACCTCAGCCTCCACTACAAAATTTCTTTGTCCCAAGAAACACTTATAGTAAAGAAGCAAGACTCAAAGCAACAGTTAATATATACACTGTATCCTTCTACACAACAGTGTGTGTGTAATAACTGGGAAGCTACTGAGAAAGAAACTAGAAAAAATTCCTCTTAATAGCTTCATAAATACATAATAAAATACCCAAGAGTAAAACAGAGGTGAAAGACCTTTATGATGAAAACTTTAAGTCACTGAAGAAAGAAATGAAGACACTAAAAGATAGAAAGATATCTCATGCTCATTCGTTGGCAGAATTAATAGTTAAAATGGCTATACTGGGCTGGTGAGATGCTCAGTGGCAAGTCACTTGTCACAGAAGCCTGGCAACCTCCATTGAGCTTGAAAGCCTTGTAAAGAGGGAAGGAGAAAACTGACCCCACCGAGTTCTCATCTGCACAGTCGCACGTGCAGCCCCACCAACACGTCATCGGCAAGAAAAATGCAACTTTAAAAAGCAAACGGTTGTTTCTGATCTACAGATTCAATGCAATCTCTCATCAAAATTCCAATGACATTATTTACAGAACTAGAAAAACACAATCCTAAGGATGATATTGGAGCAGAAAGACCCCAACTAAAAAAAGTAATTCTAAGCAGGTAGATCAATGCTGGAGGCATCATGTCTGACTTCTAAATTCCACAGAACCACAGTGATAAAGATTGCATGGCACTGGCACAGAAAGAGACATGGAGTGCAATGGAATAGAAAGACCTCCACGTAAATATACATTGCTACAGTTACATCATTTTTGAGAACGGTACCCAAAAGGAGGATAGGACAAAGGCATTTCAAGAAATGGTATGGAGGAAACTGAGTATTCACATATAGAAGAATGGAAATGGATTCACCTCTTCCAACACTTAAAAATTGATCAAATACTCTAATGTATGATCTGGAAACTTTGAAACTGGTAAAGAAAATATAAGTAAAACCAGCTCACTTCATGATATAAACATACAAAACTTTCTATAAAGAACTTTGGTTTACAGGAACTAACACTTCTTTGATAAATGGGATTACATGACATTAAAGGCTCCCAAGGAAACAATCACCAGAGTAAAGAGTAAGCCTACAGAATGTAAAAATGTCTTCTTTTTAATTCATCAGGAAGTTAACATTTATAATATAGAAATGCACACAGAAATAAATCTTGCAGTTAATTATGAATTAATGAACTAAGCAAACATTTCTCAAAAGAAATGACACAAATGACTAATATTTGAAAGTTTTCAAAATCTGTAGCCATTACAAAATGCAAATTAAAACTAATCTTGAGTGTCTAACTACAGAGTGGCAAGAGGACCTTTGTGAGTTCAAGACCACCCTGGTCCTCATAGTAAGTACCAGGCCAGCCAGGGCTACAAAGTGACACACCATCTTTTTTTTTTTTTAAGATTTATTTATTTATTATTTATACGTAAGTACACTGTAGCTGTCTTCAGACACTCCAGAAGAGGGAGTGTCAGATCTCATTATGGATGGTTGTGATCCACCATGTGGTTGCTGGGATTTGAACTCAGGACCTTCGGAAAAGTAGTCGGTGCTCTTAACCGCTGAGCCATCTCACCAGTCCCAGTGAGACACCATCTTAAAATAACAAACAAACAAACAAACAAATAAGCAAGCAAGCAAATGAATGTGGGGCAAAAGGAGCCCTTCTACACTGCTGGTAAAATATAAATTAATGAAGCTACTATGGATATCCATATTGATATATGAAGGTTTCTCAAATACCAGAAGTAGCAACTACTATATGAACCCGCTGTATTGGTCAGGGTTCTCTAAAGCACAGAACTTAGAGTATGAATCTATATGGTTTTTAAAAAAGAGAGTAAGGGGAGGGAGATAGAAGGGATGGGTAAGAACAAAGTATTAATGACGTACTTAAAAAATGCCAAAAAGAAATTTATGGCAGCAAAGTGAAAAGGGAAATAAAAATCACATTTAACAAAATTTATGTTCCCTTTAAAAATAACCAAAGCTGATAAAACCAATAGATTATTTGTCTAGAGCTCATGCATCCACATCTATAATCTATATGTATCTTGGGGATTTATTAGACTGGCATACAGGCTGTGGTCCAGCTGGTCCAACAACGGCTGCCCACCAACAGAAGGTCCAGGAATCTGTAGTTGTTCAGTCCACAAGACTGCATGTCTCAGCTGGTCTTCAGTATGTGCTGGAGTCCAGAAGAATTAGGCACTAATGTCAGTGAGGAAATGGACTTGCCAGTCAGAGTAAGCAGGCAGAGAGCGTGAACTTCCTCCTTCCATGTCCTTTATATAAACTGCTGGCAAAAGGTGTGTCCAGATTAAAGGAGGATTCTCCTACCTCAAAGAACCAGATTAGAACTGGCTCTTCCCATCTCAGATTAAGAAAAAAATCCCTTCAGTTGCCAGTTGTTAATGTTTTAGTTCATTTCAATGTAGTCTAGTTGACAACCAGAATAGTCGTCATACTACCTGAAGTACTCTATATATTCTAATAGTGAACTTGCTGAGAACAAAAAGAGAAAAAAAGGTTCCAGTCAAAATAGCCTCAAAAAATTAATTAAAAATTCCCAGGAATAACCAAGCCAACATGTCACAGAGACACAATGTATTTATTATCTATTCAGAACAGATAATAAATGGAAGCTACCTAGATGTTCATCAATAAATGAGTAAAGAACACCATCAATTTCTTTTCTAGATGTAAAGGAAAATAAAATCTTGACCTTTGCAGGTACACGGATGAAGGCCATTATGTTAAGTAAAATCAGTCAGATCCAGAAAATTTTCAAGCCACAAATAATCTGGTCACCTCAAGTTCCATCACTATTATTATATACTAGTACTCAAGCCTACTGAAATGGGGTTGTTGCTTAGATTAAGGAGTTGGCACATGTAGCACTTGATAAGTTCATTAGCACTTACCATTATTACCAATGTCACTATTGCTGTAAAAGAGAGGACACAGAGGGACGAAAGGAAAGAGCTGTATTTTACAGGTAGGACTGGTGTCAGGCAGGATATCACTAAGGAATCACACTGGAAGTTTGTGGGCAGGATGAACCCTTACTGTTCATAATGTGGTGCTTAGAAGTAAATGCTCATTATGGGAAATGGTGACTCACACCAGTAATTCCAGCCCTAGAGAGGCTGAGACAGGATGATCATGATTTGGAGGCTGGTCTGAGCTTTGGAGTGAAAGTGTCTTAAGATGAGAAAAAAAAGTATAGGTTCTTGAATTTAGATTGTCTAATTTTAAATATAGGGTCTAACACTAGGCATGTAGCACTGCACAGTTTCTTTAAACTATACATTATAAGAGGAAATATTAATATTTACTTCATATAAATTTCTACAAAGAGCTTGGAAAAAGAAGAAATATTGTGACTTTTACAACTACTTCTCTGTTTCTTTGATAAAACACCATGACCAAATCAACTTATAGAAAACAGAGTTTATTTTGATTGACAGTTATGGAGGTCAGAGTCCTTGATAGCAGGGTGAAAGCATTGGGCAGGAATGCCACCTGGAGATACTGATAGCTCACAGCCTTTTTATTTTTTTGTTTTGGTTTGTTTTGTTCTTTTGTTTTTGTTTTTTTGAGACAGAATCTTACTGTATAGCTCTAGATGGCCTGGAATTGACAGAGACTCACCTGTTTCTGCCTCCTGAGTGTTGGGATTAAAGGCTCACACCACCATACCCGGCAAGAGCTCACATCTTGAAACACAATGACAAAGCAAAGAGTAAACTTGAAGTGGCAAGAAAATCTTACTCTCAGAGCCCGCCCCCAGTGATACACTTCCTCTAGCAAGGCCACACCTTCTAAGCCTTTCCAAACAGCTCCAGTAGATAAGCAACACACATTTTAATATTTAAAAGGTATACCATCAACCAACTAATCGAGCTACACTATAGGTCCTTAGAATCACATTTTGAGCGCTGTGATTTGTAAGTATCCCGTCAAAGATTGAATAGACAACTGGGGATGGAGCTGGGCAGGAAGCAAGGTTACAGCTCTCCCTGTCTCCCACCCACATGCCTCACGTCCAACATTCTGTTATATAGTTTTGTCTGGGAAAAGAAAGCCAGGCCAACAAGCAAACACATCGGATTTTTATGTAATTATTTTTGAGAATTTCATACAGGTATACAATGAAACAGGATCATATCAATCCTCCTCACTTCCCCCTCCAAAACCATGTCCCCAGCACCCCCCACCCCAAAGTTCATGTCTTGATAAGCTTCTAAGTCCAGTTTGTGCTGCCCATATGAGCATGGGTGTGGGGCTGTCCACTGCAGAATGGGAATCATTTGGCTTTTGAAATTTTACATTTCTAATTTTAAATTTCTATACCACTTCATTCAATGTTATGGAGCTATCAAGTTGCTCCAGTATTTGGATTCCAACCTCTTAAGTAAATATACAAATGGTATAAAAGCTTTTCACCCAGAGTAGGTACAAAATGCTACTTTCTCCCCCTCTTTACCATCAGATTGAGCAAATTGACTGTTAGTAAACTTGAGGAATTGATATTTTGCTTTCTATACACATGTAATAGAAGTTATTCTAAGTTGAGAAAGGTCTTTCTACAAACATAATTACAAGAAATTATAATAAATATCGCTTATACTTCAAAGAATATATTGCCCATTTTGATTTACGTATGACCTTTTGAAATTGGCATGGATTTAAACAACGGGCAGAATGCCCGATAAACAGATGGGTATGCAAACTCAGGTGCCAGCAGCCCGTGGAGGCGTAGAATGCCACAGCAGCACGGAATTGCTACTGGTTATCTGTTCCTCTGGTATTGAAGTCTATTAAACATGGAAAACGAACTCTGAAATCTACGTTTACTCCATCTTCAACATGGAACGTTCTATGTTAAAATCAGTCACTAGGCATATATGAGGAGCATCTGTCTCTATAGTACAGCTAAGGGGCTGTGGCTGTGGCTGTGGCTCAGTGACAAAATACTTGCCTAGCATGCACAAGGTCGTGAGTTTTATCTCCAGCACTAAAAAAAAAAAAAAAAGAAGAACTGATGAAAAACAACTCTAAGATGTTGGATTACAGTGATGGTTCTGTCTTTCAGTTTCTTCTCTCCAGGTCAAATTCAGAACTCAAAATAGGCAGGGATTTCCAAATAATGTCCCCAAGCACACAGGGCTGGTTCTTGCTTCCTGGAGTGCTCAACAGATACTCACTGACTCATATTCTTTTGTCCCTTGGGTTTCTAGTTAACCATCATGCCACAGAAGACTCTGCTTTCATTGTCTTTAGTATTAAACATGCCATAGTCTCATTTCTACCTGGCCACTGTATACCCTTCTCTGTCTTATCATTTGGCTGGTGACTAGGCACATCTAATGTACCAGAACTCTACTTACAATTTCTTTTTTCTGTTGCCTGCCTTAGTGTCTCCAGAGTGTAAGTCCACAGGGCAAGGTCTTTTCTGCTGAGATAGCTCCTCAGGTTTCAGAGTATATTGCTAGAATGAGGATCATATAAAATTTCATTCAGTGATCCAGTTTCCCAAGGTCAACAGTAAGTTGTAAAATACAAGAGAACAATTTAGGTGTGTAGGAAGCTGTCTTGGTCACTTTTCTACTGCTGTGACGAGACACCATGACCAAGGCAATTCTTACGAAAGAAAGCATCTAATTGGGAATGTGCTTACCATTTCAGAGGCTTATTAGTCCACTATCATCATGGAGAAGAGCATTGTGCTGGAGCAGATGCATCCTTATACATGCGAGGGGAAGAGAAAGGATGGGGAGAGAGCAGGCCTGGCATGGGCGTTTGAAAACCTCAGAGCACACCCTTAGTGACACATTTCCTTCAACAAGGCCACACCTCCTAATCCTTGTAATCCTTTCAAACAGCTCTGCTCCCTGAGGACTAAGCTGTGAGCCTATAGCAGCCATTTCTATTCAAACTTCCTCCAAACAAAAAGTTCTATATTTATAACGTGTAGATATTTGCAATACCTACTTATTCATATTGCCCATTAATTAAGATAGTAGTTAAACCAGAAGCTGTCTAAAAGCTAAGTTAATTTGGCTTTCCTCCACTCCTAAGTTTTAAAAGCTTATCTGTGCTTCACAGTGTAAACCCTAAGACCAACCACCCAGGATTCACTGTGAGAAATGCTTCTCTGGTTCTACTTCTCCTCCTCCTGGGCCTCATAAGAGTGTTTACTCACCTAATAACTGAGTTTGGCTTTCTTAAATATAAGGGTTTTTTGTTTGTTTGTTTTTGTTTTTTAAGAGGGAAGAGCTATTAATCTGCTATAATAGATTGGACTGAAAAATTTCTGGTGAAATTCCACTTTCCACATTATGAAAATATGGTAACTACACAAGCTTGGTTAAGAACATTGCAATTTAACTGCTGAACTTAGTTCTAAAGTCATATGCTTGTATGACAAATATAAATTGTTTTAGTTACCTAATGATTATTAACAAGGCTAATAAAGCAATTCTTTGATATAGCACTAGAGTTCCTTCATTAAAACATAATTTTCTATTAATGAGGCCAAAAGAATGTTCTATCGAAACCATGACAAGGTGAAGCTAATGCCAGACTTACAGAAAATAAACCCTTAGACCCTCAGTCCTTAAATAGAATTGAAATGACTTTTTCTCCTCAGGAATTCTGAATTTGTATTTGTTGTTTATCAACAATTAGGATATAACAGATGGTGACCTCTGAATTTTAAATACAGAAATATAATTTTAATTTTAAGAAGACATGTTAGTAATTTTATAAGTATAGACATAATTTCAGTAAGCACTGTTATTCTAAGAGAGAAAATGAGAAGTTCTGGAAGTTGAGGTAACAAACCTCTGGGATTGTAACCTTACTCTTCTTAGACAGTGGATCCATTCCATGGATGCACATGCTGTGTGGTAGAGGTCTCTGTGCTTCCGTTGACCACAGAATCAGATCAATTTGGTGAGTTTTTAAAACAGTGATGACTTGGCTTTAAGAAGCCCATGTACAGAACCAGTGCATTTTCGTGAAGAGTTATGTTGAGGGAATGAAACGCAGACTATCTAGGGAAGCTGGAAATTAGTATGAACTGCTCCATCTCTCTACATCTGCAGTTGCAAACTAAAGTTCATATGAAGCTTTGGTCATTGTTTGGTTATGTTCCCACCAGGAGAAATGGAATGAACACACTGTCTACTGCACTTCACTCCCTGCACCGAAGCCAATTCAGTGACTCTCTCCCTGCACTGCTCTTAAATAGACTCTCTCTTGGGCTGGTGAGATGGCTCAGCAGTTAAGAGCATTAACTGCTCTTCCGAAGGTCCCAGCAACCACATGGTGGCTCACAGCCATCCATAATGAGATGTGATGCCCTCTTCTGGTGTGTCTAAAGACACCCACAGTGTACTTACATATAATAATAAATAAATTTAAAAAAGAGACTCTCTTTCCTGTGCTCTTCTCATGAGAGTTGGGCGAATCCCATCTCTGACTAATTCTGACAAACCTTTCTGATACATCACTTTGTCTGCCTCTCAGTTAGACATCGCTTTCAAACACGGCTGCCTCTTTCTACAAACTAATAAAGATGTGTACTAGGGGTGTGTCTGTATCCTAGCCAGAGGGATTAAAGGTGTGTGCAGTGTCTGCATTTCAGCCAGATCACATAGCCCTTGGTCTTTGGATGTGATCTCTTGCTAGAGCAGATATGTTGCTGGATTAAAATTCCTCTATACGCTGTTTCCCCCAACCCATCTTAATTTATTATTTAACTTAAGTTGAAGAACAGCAGCATTACTGCCTGCCATTGAGTCTCATGACCATAACCACACACTCAGAAAGCTGAGGCAGAAGACTGTCATTTGAGGCCAGCCAGGGGCAGAGTTCCAAGGCAGCCTGTGAGGGTCCAGATCTAGTTGCAAGCAAAACTAATGACGACAGTGATCGCCTCTTTTAAAAAGAGCTTGTATTTATGGGTATGTGTGTGGGGGCCTGTTTGACATGCTTACCACCTGCGTGTAGGAACCTGGAGAGGCCAAAAGGAGGGCAACAGATTCCTTGAAATTGGTGTTATAGCAACTTCTGAGCTGCCATGTGGGTGCTGGGAACAGAACTCAGGTCCTGCACAAAATCAGTAAGCTCACTGAAGCATTTTTCCAACTTCCAATTCTTTATTTTTTTTAAATAAAAGTGTAGTGTATTTACTGTGTGACTTCAACATTCAAGTATGCTAAATATTGCTAATAATGCTATTGCCTTTTAAGGTATAGGTCCTAATAGTCTCACAATAAAAAAAAATTAAGATCACTTTAAATTATATATACATCCATTTGACCATTTTGGGGGCATCTGCCCACACATGATGTAGACAGACACACAGATACACACACACACCATTTAAAAAAATACAGTCCTGCACCCATATATCCATGAAAACTATTTCCTTCCAGAAAGCACCTGTCCATTTCCCAACATACCTGTTCAGGTACAGGTTCTTAGTAGTTATCATCTTTTTATGTCTGTGTGATGGCTAGTTTTTGTGTCAACTTGACATAAGCAAAAAGGAGAAACCTTTTTCAAAAAAGAAAATGGAGAAAGTACCTACATCATACTGGACTTTAGGCAAATCTGTAGGGTATTTTCTTGGTTGATGATGGATGTGGGGGTTCCAGCCCACTGTGGATGATGTCAGCCCTGGAAAGGTGCTTCTGTGTTCTATAAGAAAGCAGGTTAAGTATGCCACGAGAAGCAGGCCAGTAAAAAGCATTTTGTGTCTGTTTCAGTCCCTGCCTCCCTGACTTCCCTTTATGATGGACACAACTGTAAGCTGAAATGAACCCTTTCTCCCCAAGTGGATTTTGGTTATGGTATTTACCAAGGCAAGAGAAACCCAACTAGGACAGTTTGGTGGTCTACTTCTGCCCCATAAAACAAATCATAACATAGCACTGTGTATTTTTTATCAACTCTATTTACCTGCTACTGTGCAATCACATCATGGTCAAGGAGTTGTATATTTTAATCAGTGTTATATGGTAACAGCCAAGAATAAAGCCTGTAACACAGAATCTATTGAATGAATGAATGATACTAAAACAACTACTAAACAACTTCTATGGAGATGTATATCTATACTATGCTATTTTTTATAAAGCCAAAATTAACTGTTAATTCTTGAAGGGGTACTGAGTTAGTCGCCCGCCACCTAAGCTTTAAGTACACCAGCACGCACTTGATTCTTGCAGCTCTTTAGCTCAAATGGCTTCTCCTCAGAGGTGTCATAGAGCACCGTAAACTCTACCAAGGCAACTTTCCTCCTTGACCCTCTCCAGCTCATTTCTTGTTTCTTTTTGCTGAATGTTAAGCATTTGTTTACTGTTTAAATTCTTCACAGACAGGGCTCCCTCCTATCTGCCTTCTTCAGTGCCCTACTCTTCCGTGCCTGTGTAAGTGCCGGGCACACGGTACAAATGTGTCAGCATGAATGCCCTGGGGATTTGTATGAACTTGTGCTGTCCACCATGTAAAAGGATGGCTCCCTTGTCTACATCCAGACCTGAGGTTGGAAAGCAATCGCTTGCTTTACTCATTCACCAATAAGACAACAAAACAGTTTTTCATGCTTCATTTCATGGTAATATAAGATTGATTTGACTTCATATGTTAGATATTTATTGTATTGAATCAAATTAATATTAACTTAAAAGACTAATCTTAAATGAGTCTTCCATTGATTGTATTTATAGTGTCGGCACCTGCATGTCAGAGGCGGGCTTGCAGGCGTTGATTCTTTGTGTCCAGCACACGGGTTCAGTGGGCCATGCTCAGGTAGCCAGGCCTGCTGACAAGCGCCTTTACCAGCTGAACCTAGTCCTTAGGTTACACTTTGACACACATACACATTTCAGACCAGATGGCTCCGTTCGTAAAGGCACTTGCTGCCACTCGATCCCCACGGCCCACATGATGAGAGAAAACCAATCCCTGATCATGTTTCATGGAACGTACCCCTCCACATACACCCCGTGAATAATGGCATGTAACAAAATGCAAGTTTATATTTAGTCACCAATCTCTTCTGAGTGAAAATGTATTAATTGCCAGGCAGTGGTGGCGCACGCCTTTAAAATCCCAGCACTTGGGAGGCAGAGGCAGGCGGATTTCTGAGTTAGAGGCCAGCCTGGTCTACAGAGTGAGTTCCAGGACAGCCAGGGCTATACAGAGAAACCCTGTCTTGAAAAAGATACAAAAAAAAAAAAAACAAAAAAAAAAAAACAAAAAAAAAGAAGAAGAAGAAAAAGAAAAGAAAAGAAAAAGAAAGAAAAGAAAAAGTATTAATTAATTAATTAATAACTAGTATCCAACTCAGAAATCTGGCTGCCTCTGCATCCCAAGTGCTGGTATTACAGGCGTGCTCCACCACTGCCCAGTTTAGTATTAATTCTATTTAGCCAATGTAAACTGATATAACTTCTGTTAAATTCTTTAGCCAATGCTAAAACTACAAAGATAGTAGCAGATATTTTCAAATTTCAGAACTTTGTGTATGTGAATGAGAAACCTGAGTTTTGAAAGCACATTCTAAATGAAATATGTAGCTCCAGGGTACATGTACTTAAGTACTTGTCTATTTTGCTAAAAATGTTTTGACTTGTTGGGAATTTAAATAAGAAAATTTCCTTTCACTTCCCCTAATACCAGGATATCATTGTACCAAATATCAATCGAATTTGATTTTACAGTGATGGCTCTTTTACTGATATTTTATATAGGTCCTAAGATTTGCAGCAGATTATGTTTTTAGAATAGACACAGCAAAGACCCAGTCTTCACCTTAAAGCTTCATTCTGCGGTTCTTGGGTTCCTTTCCTTCCACCTACCGAGTGCAGGGACATTCCAGTAACCTGGAGGCCGCACAGGAGAAGTCTGGCTTTCAGATCCCAATTCTCTCTCATTTGTGGTATAAAGGAGAGAAAATCGGGCAAATGTTTGCCCTTAACTAGGGCAGGATGCCATGTTTACCAACTGGATACACTGATCTTTTGAGTGTCTCTGCGGATACTTTGATGGAGGCAGCATGGCTGTGATAAGTAGCCTCGTCCTATGGCTGCGATGACACACTCTGCCCAAAAGGAACTTGGGGAGGAAGGGCTTATTAGGCGTCCATATCCAGGGCTCTTCTTGGTCCCCACTGAAGGAAGTCAGAGCAGGAGGTTGAAGCCAAAACAACGACAATTGCTATTTGCTGGCTCATGCTTAGTGTTCTTATGCAGCCTAGGGCCATGTGTATAGGGATGGTGCTGCCCACAGTGGGCTGTCCCTGCCTGGAAAATTCATAATTCTCTACAGATATGCCTATGCCAGTTGGGTTTAAACAATATCTCAGTCAGGCTTTCCTCTCAGATGACACTTGGTCATGTCGGGTTGCCAAAGTTAGGTAGGGCAGCTACCCTTCTAACAATGGGCCTCTGGATTAAGTTTACCTCTTGTATCCTCTTGTTGCAGCCAGCCTTACACACCTCACGCAGAGTTCAGAACACCATGGTAATCTATCGTTGTCACAGCAACTGATAGATGTATGGACACTTTCTTTTGTCCTGGCCTGTTTGATGTTACCTTTCTCCTACTCAGCTCCACTTCAACAAGTCCTGTACCAGGCAAGTATCAGCAGAAATGCGTGTCTGTGTCTCACCTTCACTTAGGAATCCTGATCTTTGTAAATCTATTAAAACACGCCCCTCCCACCTTGACTGTATACTGGGGAGAGCCTCCGGCTGCCAAGCAGAGTTGCTTCTTGTTTTTCTTGGGTCTGGCACTTTTGACTAAAGGTGGGTAGAAGTGCATGCTGTTGTGAAGTGTGCTAGGGCTGCTTGACTTTAAAGTTATTTAAGTGTAGGATGTGATGTATTTGATGTAATTTATCCTCAGCGTAAGGGCACCATCACAACTCTAGGAAACTTCCAGCCAGTATCACAGCATCAATTTATACAGAAGAGACTCGGCTGTAACTACATTCTGGTGGTAATGCTGACATACTGGCTTCTTGGAAGTATTAGAAAAACTCACTCCCACGAGGATTAGAGAAATACTCATCCTATCCTGTTCTAAGTGTCTTTAGTGATATAATTCACACCACACTAAAATGAATGGTAGAAAATTCTCAATCTCAATGCACAGGAACCCAGAATTAAACCTTCCTAGTATTGTCAGCAAATAAAGATAGCCTATGGCTTTAATTAACTGAATTTTCAATAAAAAAATAACACAGTAAGGAACATCCATATTAGATATATTAAACAGTTTTGTAATGAGACTTATCTAGTATTTTATGAACCAATGTCCTGAGGGTCGGAGGGATTCAGTTTAAGTCCTTTCTTTGTATTCTCTATTGTTACCTTTCTGTTTCTACAAGGAACCACAGAGTCACAAGTTTTTTAAGTTAGAGTGTAATATGTATGCTATTTGTTCATTATAAAACAGAACCGACCTCTTCCCGCTATACTCACTAGAGTAAAGAAAGCACTTGCGGTGAGTTTTTCCTTTTAGCAGAAAGGAGATTTCACCATGTGGCTGCATGTCAGGACCTCATGTTTGGTAGTTCTGTGTTTTATGATTTCTTATATTTATCAAACACCAGGAGCAGTTGCCAGGTTTGTGCCTGATTAACCACTTCTCTGGGGTTGTCTGGATATGGTTTGAGTGTCCCCCTCAAGGGTTCATGTGCTGAAAAGTCCATTCTCCTCACGGTGATGTTGGTGGGCAGCAGAACCTTTAGGGAGTGGAGCATCCTGTGGGGCTGTTAGGTCATGGAATGCTGGTTTCTATACTGCTATTTACACAACCATGATGCTGTTAAGCCCACCCCAGAGCCAGAGCCAGGCCTGCTCATGGACATTCAGAACTGTGGCTAACTAAACTTCATTTCTTTAGGATTACCCAGGTTCAGAGACTTTTTGTCATAGCAACAGAAAAGAGACCCGCACCATGGATGCTTACAAAGACCCATTTCCTGGTTGTAGGCCACTTAATTTAAAAGAAAGATTTGGGGATGGTTCTTAAGGACTGCCCTTGCCTGTCAAGTGTGTGGTAGGTTCAGCAAAATTTGTAACATTTAAGTTAATAGAAACTAATCTTTTATCAATATAGTGTTTGTATATTTTTTTGTGGTTATATTCTATCCTTTTGCTGGGCAGTGGTAGTGCATGCCTTTAATCCCAGCATTTAAGAGGCAGAAGCAGACAGATTTCTGAGTTCTAGGCCAGCCTAGTCTACAGAGTGATTTCTAGGATAGCCCAGGCTACACAGAGAAACCCTATCTCAAAAACCCAAAATAAATAAATAAATAAATAAAAATTCTATCTTTTTTTTTAAAATTCGATATTTGCTTTATTTACATTTAAATTCTAAAGCTTGAGGAACAGAATTCTGATTCCCTACATCTACCTATATAAAAAGCCATGTGTGACCACACATGAATGCCTGTAATCCCAATGCTGGGGGTAGGCGTGGGCCAAAGAAAAAGATGTCTGGGGTTTGCTGACCAGCTAGTTCAAAGATGGTGAGCTCGAGGTTCAATAAGAGATTCTAGCTCAAGAGAAAAGGCAGATGGGGCAGAACAGAACATTCACTATCCTTCTCTGGCCTCACCACACACAGGCACATACACACAGGCACATAAGCCCACAGATGAATGTGGACAAACACCATTTGAGACACAAGTACACCTTCCCCTGACAGTGATAGGTCTTTTAAAACCCTGTTAGTAATTGCAGATGAGATACCATCTCATAATATGAAAAGCTGGCTTAACACATTTATTAAGGTATTACTGCAACAAAATTACATGATCACTAGCTGACAAAATAAGATCCAATCATTCAAGAATATACTTCATTTTCCTAGATGATTTTTTTATGTACCTTCTGAAAATAGAATGTGAGCATTTGCATCTGTTGTTTATTTAGTGACTACGTTTAGGGGGTATTCATTGCATTTACCTTTTCAGATGTCTCGTTAGTTTCTGTTGTTCCTTTATTTAGTTAAGATTACCTGTGGTCTTTTATATAAAAACATTATACTATTTTAACTATTTCTTGTTGAATATTTACTTTGCTTCCCAAACTGTACAAGCCATGGAACAAGATTTTTACAACTCAAAATCATAGTAGTATTTTTATGTCGCATTTTCACATAACAAAATGGAAATTTTGGGGGCTAGGCAACTCGTAGGGGATAATAATCATCGACCTTGTTTCAACTTCAGGTTTTAATCTTTGCTTTCCACATCTCTGCTCATATGCTAAGGTATTCTTTAATATTTGTAACTTTTCAAGAGACTTTAATTTACATCTTTATATAAAAATCATTAAAAGAGTAATTCTGGATCCCAAGGAAGACAACTATGTGTGAGTTAGTCATTTCTCTTGATTTGAATTCTCGTGTGGTTCTGTGCATGTTCCAACAGAGTTGGAGAAAGCTATACAATGAAATTCATGTTGAATGTATAGTTGGTCATACTGTCACTGCTTGTGTCTGGATCAAAGTATTAAAAATAATAAAACTGAGCCATCAGCAATATGAAGGATATTCCAGACTCAAGTGAACCTTGGACTTTGTCCCTGCGCCCCCTCCAGACCCCCACCATTTTTTTTTTTTTTTTGAGACAGCGTCTCTCTACACAACTGTCTGTCCTGGAAATCACTGGAGATCATGTCCTGCGACTCCAAGATCTACCTGCCTCTGCCATCTGCATGTTGGGATTAAACATGTATGCCAACACACACTGCTGACCTTAATTTCTAATGATTTGGGTTCAGAAAACCATAGAAATCACTATGAAGTAAAGTGCTTTCAACTTTGCTTAATTCTGACTTAACTAAATATAATAGTAGTGTGAACAGGAATGGTATCATCCTGGGATTTTCTGCCTTTCTAATGTATTCTTTGCTGTGCAGCTTTTAATTTCCCACAATTCAATTCTTTTTTGGGGGGGGGGTTGGGTTTTTTTTGAGTCAGGGTTTCTCTGTGTAGCCCTGGATGTCCTGGAACTCACTCTGTAGACCAGGCTGGCCTCGAACTCAGAAATCTGCCTGCCTCTGCCTCCAAAGTGCTGGTATTAAAGGCTTGCACCACCACCGCCGCCCGGTCACAATTCAATTTCTTGATCTTGCTGGGTTTTGTAGTCTTTTTCAAGAAGTCCTGGCCTGTACATTCAAGTGTTTGCTCTAAGAGTTAAGGTCTTAGATCCATTTTTAATTTTAATTTTGGGTTTGGATGAGAAGCAGTATTAGGGTTTTATTGGTGTGAAGAGACACTGTGACCAAGGCAACATTTTTTTTTTTAAAGATTTATTTATATATGTGTGAGTACACTGTTGCTGTCTTCAGACACCTCAGAAGAGGGCATCAGATCTCATTACAGATGGTTGTGAGCCACCTTGTGGTTGCTGGGAATTGAACTCAGGACCTCTGGAAGAGCAGACGTGCTCTTAACCGCTGAGCCATTCATTCCTCCAGCCTCTTACCCTCCCCCCAAGGCAACTCTTATAAGGCAAACATTTAATTGGGACTGGTTTACATACAGTTCAGAGGTGCAGTCCATTACCATTAAGGCTGGAACCACGGCATAGTGCAGGCAAACATGGTGCTGGAGGAGCTTAAAGATCCACATCTTGAACTGAAGGCAGCCAGGCGACTAGATTGGTTTCACTGAGTAGCTTGAGCATAGACAGAGCAAAGCCCACCACAGTGACACACTTCCTACAACAAGGCCAAACCTAGTAGTGCCACTCCCTATGTGTCAAGCATTCAGTCAATGAGGGCCAAACCTATTCAAATCACCACAAATGGGAACCTACTTTTCTTCTATAAGCACAAGAACAGCTAGTCTTCTGCACCGTTTGTTGAAGGAGCTATCTTTTCTCCAATGTGTAATTTTGGTGTCTCTGCTGAAAACCAGGTGGTGGTGGTACATATCAGAATCTCAGAAAAACCCATTTGTATCTAAATATGTTATAAATCGCACATTGCCATTTATATATTTCTATGTAGCAGACTTAATTACATATATGTGTAATGTACATATACACACTCACATACCCACAGAGTTTGGTCTGGTCTCTCTGGTCCACAGCACAAAACACCTAAATCTCTTCCAATTTCCCAGGAGACAGTGCAATGTTTTGTTCTGCGGAGGCGACTCTCAGGTGGTTTCTCAATAGCTTTAGAATGAGTGCTGCTGCTTCTGGGGAGTAGACAGGTTAGGAGTTGATTATTTATCAATAATGTTATCATGTTCATGTTTTGCAGCTTCCATAAAAAGGAAGGACTGGGTTCAGAGAGCTTCCAGCCAGCAGAACCCATGCAAGTTCCTGGAGGGTGGCACCCCGAAAATGGTACGGAATCTCCGGTCTCTCCCCACATCTTACTCTATGTATCGCTTCCATCTGGCTATTTGTCAACATTCATTTTAGTATTTTTTATAATAAATCAATGAGTATAGGTTAAGTGTTTCCTTGAGTTCTGCGATCAATTAGAGAAAATTAATTGAACCTGAGGGAGGAGCCATGGACTCTTGATTTATAGAGCATCAGGCAGAAAGGGTGGCGACAACTGCTGACTTGAAGCTGGAGTCTGAAGTGAGGAGCAGCAGTCCGTGGAACAAGTCCTGACCCATAGGATGCAATGCTGTCTCCAGGTAGGTAACGTAAGGACTGAACCAGGGTTCACCAAACTGAACTGTCCTTCCCACCCCTTTGTTGCTAGCGAAGCCAGGGGAGAGCAGTGACTGATTTAAACATCTGTATCCACGCTTGCCTGGCATCAGCAGCACTCCAAACTTTCACTAGTTTCTCTGACTCTGGTCACTGGCTCATGGCCTTTCCTGCCCTCCTATTATGGGCCAAACCTTGTCCTCCCCTCCCCCCTACCTCCCCATCCCCCCAGCATTCTAATCTCCATTACCTCAGAAAGCGACTGTATTGGAAATCAGTTTGTAAAGATGTAATTAAGGTCAAGTGAGGTCACATGGGTGAATTATAATCCCAAGCACCTGGTGTCTTTGTAAGCGTTAGCAGAGGTAAGCAGAGGTAAAACCATGTGTAGACACTGGAAACAAATAACCATTTATGAGCCAAGAGGACAGGGTCAACATGGTTTTTAATGGCCGAGTACTGTTCCTTATATGGATGTTGCTTAGTCTAGTCAACAATGGAAAACATCCTCAAGCAATTGTTGTTAGACACTTCCTTATTCCCTTCCAACACACTTTTGGAAGAGGAATGGATCAAGGGCTCAAGACTTTAGCAGTGCACTCTAGAAATGGGCTGCCAGTTTATGCTCTCAGCAGTCAGAAGCTGTGTTCTCCGAACTGTCATCAGCACTACTGTAATGTGTTAACTAGATCTAAAGACTCAGACTGAACTGGGCCTACTGTCAACCTTTCGTATGGGACACTCTGAGCTCAACAACTCAAGTTCAGTAATTTCTAAAATCAATTAGCCTCAGTGACAATTTCTGTTCTAAGCATACCAGTGTTGGGATTTGATCTGCTATAGTATGCTGTGTCATTTATTTTTACCCCCTTTCCTTTCTGCAGTAACCTTACAGGTTTCCTGCAAATGGAGGAATCTGTTTTCATTACCAGCGTCTGGAAATTCCAGATATCTCATTGGCTTAGCACTATTTTTTCCTAGCTTGATCTCACACATTTTGCAACTACTCCTATAGAATATCAAAGGACAAACATGAAGGGAGCTATCTGAGGAAGGGTGGCCAAGGAAGGACTGCCAGAGACAATGTAACCCAGGATGACCCTTTCTTCCATAGTCTAGGTTACCCTCAAATACGTGGTGATACCTTTGATTCAGCTTCCTAAGTGTTGGGATTAGAGGCATGTGGCTCAATGTCTAACTCTAAATAGTGGGTTTGGTTAATAATAATAATAAAACAACCAATTTTTCCCTCCTATCAAAACTTGAAAGGAACGTATTGCAGATACCATGTTCTGAACCACAAAGTCCAGAAGGGTCTCATTTACTACCAGTTTAAGGGTGTACCAATTCCTATATGTATATGTTAAAGTAGCAGGCAGAGCACACCACAGAGGAGCAGAGGGCTGAGACACTTGGTTTTACTCTACGGGTTGTTCTGGAAGAGTACGGCATGATAAGGAGAGAGACAGAGCTGGCCCAGCAGTGCTGTCAACGTGGCTTTGAAGTAGGCTAGAAAGTCTTTACTTCAGGTAGCCATGTGCCCACATTTACTACTCTGAAAGAGAGGAATTTTGGGGGGCCACTAACAGTCTGTTCTACAGACTGTGTAAAGCATGTGGAACATGACAGAAAGGAGGCAAGAAGGAAGAAAACAGAACAGGAAAAGGCGGAGCTTGACCAGCCATTTGGGTTGATTGCATACACGTGGGAGCTAGGGTTTTAACACACCAAGGAACAGACCTGAATAAAAACACTGAAATGACGCTTCTGGCTGGACACAGGAACAGTTGACAGAGTTTTGGGGGACATTCAGTGTAGGTATTACTACATTCTAGAGAGGGAAGAGGGTAGCTCAGAGGGCCAGAGTGGTAAGATGGATTAAGATCGAAGTTACAGTGGCTTTCTACCTCTGCCTACGTCTGTACACAGGGTTACTATTGATGGAACTCAGGGATGAGGGAGAAGTTAACCATTCTTTTTCAGGAAGTTGAATTTGAGATGCTTGTCCTTTTTATTCCTTGTCATGGCAAACATGCTAGCTAGGATTATATCCACATTTTTCTGTTTGTTTTTTAAAGGAGGCCTTTCCTTCTGCAAATATATACAAACTAATTTTTTTCCTTAATAAAGCATTTCCCCCTCAGTTCAATTGAGAAAGTTTTCTGTGAGGTGTACAAAAATTTTAACGCATTTCAAAAACACATAAATATACTCACCAGTATGAATTATTTTTCAAGCAAAAGTAACAAAATTATTAAACCTGTTCGATACCAAAAATATTTAAAAAGCAAACTGGTTAAATATGATAATTATTAACAATTGTTATGAAGTTGTTTCATTTGAGACAGATCTTATGAATATGTTGTCCAGGCTAGCCTCAAATTTTGACTCTCATGCCTCAGTAATAGGATTACAACAAATGTAACCATGTCTGGCTTTGAAGATGAAGTCGTTCTGTTTTGGCAAGGTCTCACTATATATATATAGCCTTCCCTGCAACTAGCTATGCAGACCAGGCTGACTCAGAGATTGACCTGTCTCTGCTTCCCATGTGCTAGATATAATGACCGGTGAAATTATGCCCCGAAAAGAAGTTTTTGATGCAGTAGGACGATTTAAGATTTTTACTGAGTGCATATACATCATGATGTTGAGCCATCAGTACAAGCCCTTAGCAAATCCAAGTTTTTCCTAGCATCCCTGTTCCACACATTAATTTAGAAAATGTTATCTCACCTAGTAAAACTCAAGACCTTCCCCAGTGAAAGCAATTTTAAAAATTTTGACAAAAATGTGTTTTAAAGTTAATATAGGTTAGAAAGAGTAATGAATTAGAATATTTAATGTTACTTAATGTGATAATGCTACTACATACACATTAATGGCTCCAAATAATTAGTAGGTAGATTATGGTGCTCTGTATTACATGCACTCAGACACATGAACTGCATACGAGAGGTGGTATATCCAGTCTTTGAACACGCTACCTATGGCAGCAGAAGTTAGCTGGAGAGGAAGAGAAAGCAGAAGAGACTGGAAGGCACTGTTGGGGGAGGGGCCATAGAGGAATGTGTGGTTCCTTCTTAAGTTTTCCTGAAGTAAAAAAAACAACAAAACACAAAATGGTGAAATGGAGTATTTAATGAAATGTACAACCTAGCAAAATAAACCCTTTCTCAACTGGCTACACCGTTCCTGTTGTCATTTAAACAAATTTACTTATCTGCAGATATGTCAAAATACTTTCAAAACCAAGACAAAGGTCCTTTTATCTTCTTGCCTCTAGCTTTCTATGAAAAACCGAAGAGATACATATTGATTGATGGGAGGGAGGGGGGACTGGAAGGAGGTAATCAAACAGCAGAGATTTTATTTACTTCAAATGAGTAGTAATCTATTTTACTAAGTTCTACTACTCAAACAGGAATAGCAATACGTTAAGAAACTAGTAACTTCAAACCTACAGAGTAACCGTAAAACATGAAGTTTATGGATTTTTCAAAGGAGTGAAGTAAATATTACAACCATGAAAGCTAATTTCACTTTCAGGGACGGTACTGGTTTGGAGCAAAGCCCTGAAGTTCCCAACCACAGCCACCGTATTTTTAAAAGGTCTAGTGGATGAGCTAGTCACTGTCACTAAGGTTTACAAAGGGCGCGCCGGGCGGGAACTAAATAAAGCGCCATAAACATCGTCCAGTTAGATTAAGTAGTCCCGGTAGTGCTTTAAAAACATGCTTCTCCCCCTAACTTCCTCTCACCAGGTTTAGATCGAAGGAAAAAAAAATCCTGAAAAGGAAGAGGGGGTGGGGGCGGCGATCGGACACCCAGGCTTCGGCGGAGGGGAACTCACTGCTCAGGGGGTGCCGGCGGCCTGCGGCGGGTGTTTGGGGGTGCGCACGCAGGTAGCGCAGGCTGCGGGACGGCGGGAGGACCTGAGCACCGCAGTCACCGCGCCGCCAGGTAGTAGCCCCGGGGACAGACTGCAGGAGGTGCTCGGGGGCGGGCAGTCGGACGAAAACACAAACACAAACACGCTGCGCGTCCCCAGGTGGGCGGACCCACGCCGCCTCAGCTTTTCTCCGCCCCCGCCCCCGAGGCCGCGCTCGGACCCCAGGCCGCGGCTCCCGGCGTGGTGGTCTGGCTTTGGAAGCCCGGCGAGGAGGCCGCGGAGGCCCCACTCTCCGTAACCGCCACAAGGCAGCGCCGCACCTCCGCGGGAGGCGGCGGGACGCAGGGCGGAAGCCCGGGAAGGCTCCAGGGGAGCGCCGCGCTTCTCACCGTCGGCCGGAGTGCGGGAAGCATTCTGTCCATTCGGCGAGCATCGCTCGCCACCTTCTGCCGCCGCCTTAGAGCGAAGTCGGAGCGACGGGGGTCACGGCGGGGGTCAGAGGGTAAAGGTCTTGCTCCCAGCAGCCTCCGCGGTGGATACGTCGCCATCTTGGATCCGCGGGACAAGAAAATTCATGCGGTGAGTTTTTGGCAAATTTTCGGAAGTCTGGCAGCGGGGCGCGCGGCGGGGGAGGCGGATTGAGGGCCCCCTCAAGGCGGGGGAATGCCTCGGGGCTGGTCCGGTCGCGCCCGGGGTCCGCGGGTAGCGTCCCGGCCCGCCGCTTCCCGTTGCTTTTGTCTCGGCTCCAATCGAGAGAGGGAGAGCGGAGCGGGCGGGGAGGGGGGTGGCGGCGCTGGAGGAGGGAGGGGGTGTGTGGCGGGGTGGACAAGACGTAAAGCGTCGCCGTGCTCGGGCCGCCGCCGCCGCCGCAGCAGCAGCAGCAGCTCCGGAGCTTAGGCCCGGTCCCGGCTGCCCGTGGCGGGGCTTTCCCCGTACTCCGCTTCCCCGGCTCCCGCCGGCGCGGAGCAGCCACTGCCGCCGTGCTGCTGCTTCCTGGGGTAGGAGAGAAGGCGGCAGCGGCAGCATCCGAGGAGCCCCGGCCGCTTTAGACGGCTCTGCCACGTTCCCAGCAGCTGCTGGTCCTTGAATCTTTACATTTCTGACCATACACGCGCATCCTCCGCCACTTGTGTGTTTTTGTTTGTGTAAGATGGGGACATCGCACTGGCTAACGGGCCTCAGGAGCCTCCAGGCCCTGAGCTACCGAAGGGCCTTGCAAGGTGGAGGGAAGAGAGCAGCTAAGATGCTGGTTCTGCCACCGTATCCGGAGAGGGAAGCTTCTCTAGTGGTGTAGACTGAGTTCGGATGGTCCTGGGGCGGCGGAGGAGGAACCCGAGACACTCTGTGAAGTTGCAAGCCCTGGTTTCTACTTCCGCCGGGCCCTCTCTACCTTTTGCTGTTTTAGGTCTTCACTTTAAAAGTTTCATACAAGAAATAAGTTGGGTTAAAAGAAACCCGGTAGTTCTTAATAGAGGTACTGTTTGCTCAGGAGAAAGCTTATAATTCTTGTTATGTGTAGGCCCTTACGGAACTCTAAATTGTAATTTTCTTTTTGTAATATTATTTCTGAGGTTTTGTTATTTGCATTTACTTTAGACCCCATTAGTACATTATTACCTCCAAAACCAAAAAAAAAAAAAAAAACCTTACACATGGGTACCACTTTCTTGAAAATCTTAGAGGACATCTTCACTTTTCAACATCTGGAAAGACAAGACAAGTGTTAAGACTGGTTTGCTTCATTTTCATTAAATCCTTAGTCAAAGATTTCTCTTTAATCATCCGGACAGGTCCTAATACAGCAATATGATCCTTAGATTCTTGGCAAATGGTAGAAAGTGTGATACTGAGTTAACCAAATCTGTTCACAAGGGAGACAGTTAATGTTCAAAACTGAATATATTTCCTATTATTAGGGAGATGGAATCGTGTTCCTATAGATTTCCGTTTCCAAACAAATAAGTGGGGGTAATTTATATGGAGAGAGTGGGATAGAAATGTAAACTTTCACAATAGTTTATGTTTGGGAATGCTTGGTATATTCAACAACAGGTCCTTCCCAAAAGTCACCCTTGTATTTTTGTAAGGTAATTTTATTCCAAGTTGGAAGTGTTGCTTAAAAATCTAGTACACTGAAATGACTGCTTTCAAATATTTGTCTGTGTTCAGGTTTTGTGTCTTTGATATGTTTTCTTAATGGTCCAAGATCATTAATAAGGATCCTTGTGCTCTCCTATCTAGTCTGTTGTTATCTTAAAGCTAAGGGAAAAGTTCAAAATGCACAGACAATTTCTTCCACTTTTCATTTTTGCTGGCTTTGCAAGATCCTTAATTTTAAAGTGGAACCTTTTTATTTTTTTAAGTAGTGACTTTTTTGTACGTTGTTTTTAACTCTAGACCATGCATTTGACTTTTCTTTTTGCATTCCTATTAATGCTTTATTAATACACAGAAGTTAAGGTAGTGTATGTGTTGGCAGAGCACTTGGATTCTAAGATACAGTCTAGATACCTGTAACCTTACCAGATGCTAGAGGCTAGAGTCATCTGCACATTAACATATCAGTAAATACAGCCTTTGGAAATTTTGTTTCTAAAGTGATTAAAAACAAATTTGTGTGGTGGAAAAAGAAGCAGATTGATGTCTGTGAGTGGTTTTTATCCTAGGCATCTGAGAACTATTTGATTTGAAAATGAAATCAAACTCCAAATAATATGCTCCCTAAAATAATAATTACCTTTAATTTCCCTATATAAATGTGGGTGCTTTTTGGTTTTTCAGATGCCTTAGGTTTATTTAAAACTTCCAAAAAAAACTTCAAAAATAAATATTTTATACTGCTGGTAAGTTAGAAATACTACTAACTCTGTTAAGCTTGTTTCTTAAGTAGGTGCTAATATTAGCAAAACTTAAACTTTAGTGGATCATTATAAATTTTTTTTTACACTCCACGGGATAGTATAGTTTTTTTTTTTTTTTTAATGGGCAAATGTGCTTGGTAAGAGAGTTTGATTTTATATGTAAATAGAGTATGAGTAGATACCTGCAAAAATAACTATACAATTTTGTGGTCTTTCGAAGTGTGATATTAAGTAGTAGTATCTTTTGATTAAAATTTTAACTCAAGTGAATGACGTAGCTGACTGGATAAAGGCATTTGTCACCACGTCTGATGACCGAAGAAGTTTGATCTGAGAAGACCCATATGGCAGAACAAGAGAATCAACTCTCCTAAATTATTTTCTGTTGGAATCCACACAAATAAATAGCCACATATAATACAAAATTTAAAAATCTACTATAGAGTTCATTTGATACCACACATTTAAAAGCAGGCTGTCAGTCCTGGTATGTTTGTTTGAGCAGACATTGGAGGGAAAACTTAGGTGAATGGTGATAGTTTTAGGAAGAGATTTTATTACCTGAACTGTAGAGGTATTTTTAAGAATTATGTGTAAAATGATGTCCAGGTGTGTGCTCACATGTGCATAATGTGTATGTGAGTGCAAGTGTCTTCTGAGGGTTCAAAGGCTCTGAAGCTGGAGTTATGGGCTGCCTTGCCTGACATGGAGGCTAGGAGCTGAACCCAGGTCCCCTGGAAGAGCAGTCAGTGCTCTTAACTGCTTTGCCATCCCTCTAGCCCTTCTAGTGGATTTTGTAACAGAAAACACAGTAAGTCAAGGAACCAGAGGTTGGGCAGTTTTAGAGGCAGAATTAATCAGAGTTGTACTGTAATTTGAGTGGATTTGCATATAGTGATGGATCAAAAGATTTAGTGCTATGATAGAAGTAGTTCTTGGTTCAGGTGACTGTTCGTCCTGACCAAGAATGATTTCTACCTTTGATATTTGAAGGAATTGTATTTCATTGTAACATTTTCAATATGGGAAAAAGCTGTGCTCAAGTTGGCATCTGTTGTAGAAATTTACATTTAAGGAAGTATAAGGAACATTTGGGTTTAAGGTTCTAAAAATTATTTTAATACCTTTATACCTTGCATCAGTTTATTGAACTCTAAGTAGTATTACTATTTTTTTTGTTTGTTTCTGTAATTATTCTGTGTGCTGTTCTCATCGACTTAAAAATTTTCAATTCTTAGGGCAAATTATGCTGATATAGCTTATCCATCAATATCATCAAGGATGTTCTAGAAATAGAATTCTCCCTATGTTTTCTGACAGTTTTTTTTTTTTTTTCTTGAAATGAAGCTGCAGATACTTGGTATATAGCTTCAGGGATGAATGCTACATTATGAAGTGATAAAATGGTCCACTTTGTCTGACCTTTGGAATGGGTGCATGGCTTATACAACATGATAATGAAAAAAACTGAATTGTGTAGAAAAACGTGTTTTCCTTTGCTAGACCCGTTTTTATATATGATCGAACTCAGGGTCTGAGTCCATTTAGACTGAATTAGCTCTTTTGAACTCAGTTGCTCCTTAACTCTGGAAGTTTGTCTTTTCATTCATAAGCCTGTTTATGTGTGGCGCTTGCTGGTAAGTGTCACTTCTCTGTTACTTGGTAAACTTAGGCAGAACTGGACCATGACAGTTTCCTTCATGAAATCTTTCCTGACTCCCCAATCCTCTGCCTGATCCTTACTGAGTATGTCACCGTGGATCTTCATTTACATGTCATCTCTCTCCACCATGACTTCTACAGGTCTGAGCATAAGCAGGACAGGACTCTTGTCTTGGTTACTTTACATACTCTCTGTAATGTATGGTAGTTAGATTCTCTAGAAATAGGCTTCAAGCAAAACGGGCTGGCTTAGTTGTTTCTTAAATCTCTTTTTGAGTTTTACTTTTTTTATTCTTAATATACTGCTTTACCTTTTGGAAAATAGGTAACTAGCTTTGAGACCTGTCTGTAGCATCTGTGTGAATCCTGGAGAAGACTATTAGTAATGCAGTAATAACATTGTTTTGCTTTTGAACGAGGAATTTGGATCTTTCTAGCTGTACTTTGCATGGCCACAGGCATTAGTGGCAGGCAGCTTGCAGTACTTACAAGGTAATTGTCTTTTCAATACTTAGCCTAGACCTACTACGTTTAAGATGTTTGGTATTAGATTCTTTCTGTTTATTTTTCTTCTAACTACAGAGGTGTAATTCTCTAGTCGATGGGTTTTTGTTTGTTTGTTTGTTTGTTTTTGTTTTTAATATGCTGAGAATTAAACTCAGGACCTTGGCAGGTACTGGGAAGGTGTTCTATTTCTGAGCTACGTTGATTGTATAATATACATCTATCTTGAATATTATAGTTCTTAGGAAGTTAGGTGAGATGCTTTAATACATCTTTAAATCTGTTTTTTAAAATATATCTGGCACATTTCAGCTAGAATTGTTCTCTTGACCAAACAACATCTCACTAGAATTTTCTTATAATTGGATGTTAGAAATGTTAACAAATGATGTATTTGTTTTGCATTTTTGATACAAGGTCTCACTATGTAACCCTGGTTGTCCTGTAACTAGCTTTGGGATTACAGGTATGTACCACCACATCCTGTTGAGAGGCTAACATTTTGAGAACTAATTTAGTCTTCCAGGGTCTGAATGAGAACCCCTTAAAGCTGCGAGCTAGCTTTTTTGGGGTTCCATTTTAGAGATACAGAAAACAAAAACAGGATAAATGATTTTTATGGCAGTTCTGAGAGATGATATGCTGGGTAGATAGGCTCTGAGCGCTGCCTTAATTTTGTATTCACAAAGTAGTGCTTTGAGAATGTAGTTTTTATGATTTGTGTATGAGTATGCATGTCTGGTGAGAAATTAAATAAGCTATGACTGTTCTGGTCTATATTGTTTTGCAAGCTCCTGAGTATGCATGTCTGGTGAGAAATTAAATAAGCTATGACTGTTCTGGTCTATATTGTTTTGCAAGCTCCAGGCTTACTCTTAGGCATTTAGTGGAAAATAGAAGTCCTTCTCTTGCTTAGTATCTTCTAGAGACTTGAGTTACTAAAGATATATATCTCCTTTGAATATATATGTATATATATATGAATATATATATGTGTGTGTGTATGTATGAATTCGATATGTGTGTGTATATATGTATTATATATATATATATATATATATATATATATATATATAATATATATATATATATGAGTTTGATCTAGTACTCAGTATGCTCCCCCCCCCTTTTTTTTTTGTTAGATTGAAGGATATTAATGTGAAAATAGGTCTCCACTTAGCTGGGTGTGGTGATAAAAAACACCTTTGAGGCAGGTAGATCTCTGTAAGTTTGAGAACAGTCTAGTCTACATAGCAAGTTCCAGACCAGCCAGAATTGAGACCATGTCTCAAAGGGGAAAAGAAAAGTAAATTTCTATTCAATAAATAGAAGGAATGATAAGCAAGCTTTGTTGTATATTTAGGCAGTTTGGGTAGCATTGAATGGACTTGCCTTTTTCCTCACCAAACATCCTGATAAACCATTTAGAAATATAGCTCCATTGTGTATAAGCATCTGGACAAAATGTAATGACTGATTATGTAATAGCGTGCTTGGGAAAGGAACATTTGGTTTTGTGTCATGTCTGCCAGGAAAGAGCTTTTATATCTTTTTACATTTTAAGTTTTGATTCTCCTGCATATAGATTTTAGATTTTTTTTTTAATTTACATTTCATGGATCAGTAAACTAGTATCAAGTTCACCTTGTCATTTAAAAGGTCTGATTTGTTTGGCTTTACTATTTCATATTTTAAATACAACAGTTTGCAAAGCACTTTTACAGTATTTTAGTTTTGTGTGGTTTTCACCTTGCTGTTAAAAGTCGTTTAAATTTTAACATTTGGCATTTTTAGAGGCAGAACAGTTAGGTTATTAAGGCTAGTATTAGAAATATGGAAATAGAAAGGTCTTTTTCATCAGTCTGGACTCAAAATCTTTTTTCTTTTATTTTTAGTATTACTTTAAGGAAAGTATGGTCTATCAAGTTATGTACATGTAAGTGGACAGTTTAGTTTTCATATGGTCATCTTGTAAATTTAGGGTAAGAAATTCGAGAGCGGAAGCAAATTTCTGTTTTAGGTTGAATGCCTGACAATATTCAGCAGCTGTTCATGTTTTAAAAAATTATAAACATGTATTGAGAAGCAGTGAAGACTTACAAATAATAATATTAAAATGAGACTAGGCACTAGTAATGAATCTTCAATGACACATTTTACACATTTCCCTAGTGTGCAGTTCTGAGAGATGATATACTGGGTAGATAGGCCTGGAGCTTGCCTGTAATTTTGTATTCACAAAATAGTGCTTTGAAGATGTAGTTTTTATGATTTTTGTATAAGTAAGCATGTGTGGTGAGAAACTTATAAGCTATAACCATTTTGATCCGTATTGTCTTAGAAGTTTGAGGTTTATTCTTAGGCATGCCAGGCAAAAACTAAGGTCTACAGCAAAGTCGGTTAACTCTGCCTCTGAGTGAACAGCCTCCAAAGTGTTCATACTCAGTATGAAATTTCATGTGTTCCTGTGTGTGTGCGTGCGCAGAGTCCTGTCTTCATATGTGTAAAGAATGGTGACAGTGTTTCAGGGGTTTTGTGGAACCACTTCGTCTTGAGCATAGTTGAAAAACCATTGGACTTAATTGCCCAGGTTGCTTTTGATCCTAAAATTTTATGTTTTGAAAGAGTTAAGATTTTTCCTTTTCTGTAGATGTAGATTTCCTTTTTTTTTTTTTTAAGATTTATTTATTATATGTGAGTACACTGTAGCTGTCTTCAGACACCCCAGAAGAGGGCGTCAGATCTCATTATGGATGGTTGTGAGCCACCTTGTGGTTGCTGGGATCTGAACTCAGGACCCTTGGAAAAGCCGTCAGTGAGTGCTCTCAACTGCTGAGCCATCTCTCTAGCCAGGTAAATTTACTTTTTAAAAAGATTAATAGAAAATTTTCAAACTAAATTTTTTTCTGGATTGGCATTCTAGATGTTTTCAGTATGTTGGGGGGGTAGGGAGAGAGAGGGAAATATTTGTGTTAAGGATATATATAAGTATCTGCCTTTAAGTAATGTTCTGATTAGCATTAGAAGAAAAAATAAGTTATTTCAGAATGCTAGAACTTTTGAAAATAAAGGAGGGTAGGGAACAATGTTTGACTGGTGTTGATGAATTTAGATTAAGCAGTGTTGAGAGGACCTGACCTATGCTGTGTGGGATCATTTAAACAAAAGTATAAAAGGAGAAAACAATCCAAAACCTAGTGAGAGATGCTCAAGGAAGACGGAGTAGAGTGTCTTCACGTGGGATCAGGTTGTCCGTGCTTTGACAAGAGCAAGACATTTCATGACCAGTAATGCTTTTTGCATAAATGAGGTGAATTCTCACCAGGAAAGAGTGCCCAAGACATGATCCTGTGGTAAGAGATATAAGAGTAGATTCTGTTAGCTTGAGTAACAAGCTAACAGGTCATTTAGCAGGACACGTTTTAGCAGGACGTGTGAGGAGTGGACAGTGGTTTTCATGAAGAGGCCTTGAAAAAATGTCTAGAGCTGACAGAAATGGCATCAGTCTGTATTAGAGAAAATTATACTGGAGGACATATATAAAATGACCTGATTTGCATCTCCTAAGCGCAAAGAAAACATTTATTATATCTAGGGTTTTAATTTTGTGGTATTAGGTGTTCCTTAGAACTTAGTGGTGTTTCATGTTTAATAAGACCCCCCTGTTTAATAAGGCAACTGTTTTTGTGGGGCCCACACCATTATGCTTGCACTAAATAATTTCTCAGCCTTTATGGGTTTTGTGGTGCATGCTTTAGAAACACTGTAGGATGGAGAGAACAGCCTTGGTAATTAATTGGCTGCAGGGACATGATGTTTGCCTAGGTTCTGAAGGGTGAGTTGGCTTTCATAAAATGGGGGAGAATGATAGGGAAATCCTCTGGAGTTCTTAATGGAATTTTGTGATCACATATAGGTTAGCTGGCGGTATGATGTAGTCATCATGTAAGAGTTTTTTTTCTTTTTTAAATCTTTAACCTCAGCTTTGGACTCAAATGGTCCCCGCTCCTCCCCCCCTTAAACAGTGGGAGTGATTAAATCTCTGTTTCAAGCAATTTTAGATTCTGTATCTGACGATTAAATTTTAAAAATCCATAGTCTATTTGTCAGTCTTGAAGGATTGTATTATCTCTGTTGGATAAACTATTTTGTGCTGCTGTTAGCAAAGGTTTTGTTAAGGAGTTTTAAATTTGATAGTTTTTATCTTTCTGAGAACTTACTGTGATACATATAAGGCAAAGACACAATTCAAACTTTTTATATAAGTAGAAAGAACATACTTAAGCTTGGGGGCACAAAATTTGAATGTTATTTAACATAATACTTTAAGTTTTCAAAAATCTCTAAAACTAGTCACTATTCTGACTCAACTATTGTGAGTTAACCTCTCCAAATTTTCTAATTTTTCTAATGAAGATAAGCAACTGTAGTTAGTTACCACATAGAGTTGAAGAAAGGGCTGAAAGTTCCTGTGCTGTGTTTGTCTGTTGTTGGTTTTTGTTTGTTTGTTTTTTGGGGGGAAGTACTTGTTACATTGAAGAATCTTCTGAAACAGATGAAAACTAGCTACAATTTCTTAAGATTGTAACTAAACTGTATTGAGTCCTCAGTAGTAAACAAGAAGAATACAGTTTTACTTTTATGCTCTAGACATAATTTTTTTTTCCTGTTAGGAATTTTGTTTGTGATGATGATTCCCTAGTAAGTTACACTAAGACTAGTTTTCTTGTGTGAGTAACTGATTGTGTTACCTCTCATGTTACTCTGTGATGCTGTTTTACTCATTTAGTTTTACCATTCAAGAATTTTGTTTATTTAAACATCCAGCTGATGGACTTTGGGAGAGAGAAATTTTAGAGATTATTAGAGAGGCAAAGCTATTTAGAAGTATTCATCTTAGTAAGCCACTTGATAGTGTGTGTTTTTGCATGCTAAAGTGCTGGTACTTTGTATTTGTTATTTAACACAAGCCTTCCTTTTTGAAGAATACACATCCTGACTATTCCTTCGGTTATTCTAATATTTTTTTGAAACTGAATTTGTGTCCCTCATCAGGGTCCACACATTTTCTTGTGCTTGCTTTTTCCTTACCCTACTCTGCAAAAGCCATCATTTACAAATAGAGCGTTGAGCCTCTCAGCGAGATGGTTTGAAACTACTGTGTACACTCCTTGTATGTATATGTAATATATATGAATAATTTATACTGGCTTTTATTCTTAAATCTTGAAGACTTCTTTTGGGTGCTGAGTGTTTGGGAGTATTAAAAATAAATACCATATAAGGAAAACAAAATAGTACCAAATAGTTAGCTGTACTAGCAAAGTAGGAAGATGAATCCCAGGGTCTGAAAAATGACCGTTGTGAGTTGAGACAAAAGGCACTGCTTCCACTCCCATCTTGGTGAGAAGCTAGTTTTCCATGCTCATTAGGATTCTAATTGTTTCATCTTACAGTGTTGTAAGAAGAAATACTAAAACTTCAGAAACTGAAATCTCAAATCAGTCTTTTTTTGCCTAGAAAGAGAATATAAAAGTGAACACATCTAAAATTTATAATAAGTATTTATAAAACTTAGTATAATTTACCTGTAAATCCTAGTCAAGAAAGATTCACCTTTTTATAATTTTGATTTACTAATTACTGTCAGTGTGCCCAAACATCATCTGTTTATGTGGACCCTATTTAGTTTAAGAAAAGATTATTGCATACATTTTTTTTTCTAAAAAATGTGAACAAGCTTTCTGATTAATTCATGGATATTAACTAGAAATTAATTCTTTGGATAGTTTAAGACTCACAGTATATTAATGAGGTTTAATTTTTAATTGTATATGCCAGCTTAGGGCAAATAATCTCTTATGTTAAAGTGTCAAGACATAAAAAATGTAGTCAATATACAAGCATTTTTGTTTTTCTGGTAACTTTAAATGCTATTTTAAAAAATTGTATTTTTTCTGATAATTGTTTGCTTATCTTGTACACATTACCTGAATCCTGTAGTGATTCAGGAAGAGAATAAATTTCCTAATTTCAAGCTTTCAAGTTGACAATTTAAAGTGTTCTTATATATTCTCTTGGAGAATGCTGATGTGGAGTTGTGTGGTTTACTTTTAAAGAAAATCTTGTAATTTATCTGTCTCAGAAGTTTAGAGGTCTTTTTTTTTTCCTTTGTTGTGGGCAGAGGTGTGTCATTGCTTCATTATGAATTGGTAACTATTATGCATTGATTTTTTTTTTTAAAATTTCACATGCTGTAAATAAACTGAGGTCAATGCTGAAGAAGGCACAGAGTAAAGTAATGATGGCAGTACTTGGAGGAGGTAGAAGGTAAGGATAGGAAGTGAGGGAAAGTAAAATTTCTTCAAGGGTCAACTTAGATAGCTATTTAGTGGGGCAAGCAAGCAGTGTTTGTTACCACCGAGTGTGTATGGGTACTGTAGTCTTTATTTTTCTTGCCTGATTATATAGCACAGGGTAATGTAGGCAATTCGGAAGATTAGTTAAGAGGGTAAATAATGTATGTGTAGCATTGAAAATACTCTGCAGTATGCATGTGTGTAGTATATTTTATATAATATGCATTATACCTTAAGAAATGTAGCTAACATTTTCCCAATAAATCTCTTTTCCGTTTAGCACTCACCTGCTTAGTGAATTTCCCTTATCCAGTATGCTGGGGTTCTGAAGTGCTGTGATTTTATGTGTTGGAATACTGAGCATCTTTTATTGGAAAAACCTAACATGAAAATGAGCCATTACCTTAAAGTTTTTGCTTCTCAATGTACCACTGGATCATAGGTTTAGGGACCAAGCAGTTTGTTTAGCATCGTTCAGGTATTTGCAGGGCTGGGGATCAAATCAAGGGTTTCCACATGCTAGTCAGGCGTGGAGCTGTATACCACAGCCTGCAAACAGTCTTGTGTACTAATGGATATGTTTGAAACCTCATAAGGGCCCAAAAGTAATTAGTTGACTGTATGAAAGGTTTTTCGACAAAGTTTTTAATATTGTCCTGATGATTTTTTCCTTACATCAATTTTGCCAATTCATATCATACCAACTGTGTATGAATTGTCTACTTAGTATGGTTGTATAAAATTATCCTCAATTTTAAAACATAAATTTTAAATTCACATTTTTTATTGCTTATTTATTTATTTATTTTTGGTTTTTTGGATTTGGCTTTTAGACAGGGTTTCTCTGTATAGCCCTGGCTGTTCTGGAACTCACTCTGTAGACCCCTGGAACTCAGAAATCCACCTGCCTGTGCCTCCCAGAGTGCTGGGATTACAGGCGTGCACCACCACCGCCCGGCTATTTTTTTTTTTAATATTTTAAAATTTTATACTCTGTTAAACAAATAATAGTCCGTTTCCTGCTAGTGTTCTTCAGCTTCTCTAATAAGAATATAGAATAATAATACTAGGCTGTCCTCCTAGCCCTGTTGCCTGCTGAGCACCATTATGTTTCAGGAGAGGGAGTTAAACCATATTTAATGTCACACAGATATGTAGTGAAGTTAAAATACAGAAATACTTTCCAACATCGGTCAAGTGGTTTTGATGAGAAAACTTAGCTTTATACAAGTTTCAGGAAAATTTTTAGGAAGTTTGCTGTATCAACTATTAATGCAAAATGTAGTGAAGACACTAGATACTAAAATCAGAATCCAGTTTTCATTATTAAGCATAGGGTTTTTGGAGGGCTTCAAAGCCAGCTTGATGATACCTGCTTGTATTTGGAATGAGTGACTTGCTCTGTAAGGGTAGGTCAAAGTCAAGTGACGTAACTTGCTGTTATTAGTTCATTAACTCATTTGATAAATATTATTTTAACTCCTATTCTGTGTCAGATATTATTCTAACAGAATATAAGAGTGCACAGCATAGACTGGTGGTTGGTGATCAAGTTATGAAGCAAAAGAAATCAAAGGTATATGGAGGATGTATGGGTAACAGACCAGAGTATCTTTCTCTCAGAGGGTAAATGGCGAAGCCTGTGGTGAAGGAGTGGTTCTGTGTTTATCCAAGTGAAAGTCCTTTTAGGAAGGGACAGCAACAGAGAACAGATAATCCTACCACAGGATTTTAAAAAAAATCACAAGACTTGCCTGAAGTGTAGTAAGAAAGGAATAGAATGATTATTGGGAAAACTGGGGACTAGCAGAAGAAAGACCTGGAAGCCACCATACAGACCTTGGCTTCTCTATGGGTAAAATAATCTCACGCCTCCTCTCCATAGTTAGTTGCTTTACCAAGTTATTTCTCACCTTCACAGTTAGCTAAGGGTTCTACTGGAACTAGCAGAAATATTCCTTAACTCTTAATGTGGTTTTGTATCAGCAAATCTAAGTTGAAAATATTAAGTCAAAAATGCATTTGAGACACTTTATCTACTGAGCATCATAGTTTAGCAGTAGACTAGTTCTCTGCCACATATTAACTATTTAGTGTTGTGATGCCATAACTGGCTGGGAACTGCCCCTAGCTGCTGCCAGGGGACACTGGCACAACATGTTGTCTGGGAAAAGATTAAAATTCAGATTTTGGAGCATGTCTTTTGATTTAATGTGTGTCACTTTTAGACCGTTGTGAAGTAAAAAGAAACAGTACTGTAGAAATGGTTCAACTTGAGAAGCAAGATATAATGTTATTTAGAAATTGTAGTTTTGTGTGTGTGTGTGTGTGTGTGTGTATGTGTAATATTTCAGAGTCCATACCTCACTTAAATCCCATACTGAGAAATTACAGGTTAGTAAAGAAACTAGGTGATTAAATTAAAATTTAAACTATAAGTACCAAGTAATTAAGACAAAGCAATTTACTGCTGATTTCTGTCAACGATCATTCTAAAGCATTTTAAAAAGGAAGTTAATGGTATATAAGGATTCTAGTAAGATGTCTTTATACAAGTTCTTTCTCTGCTAAAAGCTCATTGCTTCTAACTCATAATCTGTAGGCACTATGTATTTAGTTTTATGTTTTTTTGGGGGGGGGGCAGGGTTCAAGACAGGGTTTCTCTGTGCAGCCCTGGCTGTCCTGGAATTCATTGTAGACCAGGCTGACCTACGAACTCAGAAATCTGCCTGCCTCTGCCTCTGCCTCTCAAGTGCTGGGGAGTAAAGGTGTGCACAGCCACTGCCCAGCTTCATTTGATTCTTAAAATCATCTTGTCTGTTTTTGCTGAGAAGCCAACTGGAATGATATGGTGTAATTTGTAGCTAATTGGGACGTGTTGCTACTTCTCATCTTTAAACTTGGGTGACTTTCTTTGATACAGTTTTTCAATTTCTTTCTGTTATTTTTTACAGCTTTCAGACTATAATTTTTGTGCATTTTAGTATTTTAATCTCTGATGCTTTGGAAATGGATTTGCTTTTTTTGGGGGGGGGTTCATTGTTGTTGCATGGAAATGTGATTGTTATAAATTGGTTTATATGTCTTGTACACCATTGAACTTCCTCATTTAAGCCATTTGATAAGTTAAAGATTATTAAAAATCCACACTGCTATGAAACTGCTATAAAATCATTATTCTAATGAGTGCCCTAGGATTTTTTGCAAATCCAATAATGTCATCTGCAGCTAGAGGCTATCACTTCCTCTCCAGAGTAAGCACTTGTTATTTCATGGTTTTCCTAATGGTTCTGTGTAGCATCTTCAGTACAGGATGGAATGTAAGAGGCAGGAGCCACAGCCTTCTCTCAGTCCCCTTCTCAGAAGGAAAGCATTCAATGTCGCACCATCCATCCCTTAGGCTTCTGATAGCCTTTTGTAAACCTTAACTCTAAAGGAGTGCACTGCACTGAGTTTGTTTGTTTGTTGGTGTGGGTACACCTGTGCCTTCTGGCTCTTGTGCAGGTTAGAGCACAGCTTGCAGGAATCCATTCTCCTGCCATAGGGGTCCTGCCCTATGGATCCTCAGGCTTAGTGGGACGCACTCCCCAACCCCAACCTGTCTCTGTCTTTTGTTCATAAGTACTTTTTACTGATTCAAGGATGTCCCTTTTGGACGGGAAATTTTAGTTGTTGATTTGGTTTTAGATCTGGTTTCGATTTAAAAACTAGCTCATGCTGTATCCACCCAGGACATCCCTTCACCTGGCTCCCTACTGCCTTTGCTTCACAAGTGGTAGGATTACAGTTATAGATCCTTTGATGAGTGTGTGAGTTTTGTCCTTTATTTAAAGATGTACATTAAATTGCTTAATATTGTATGTTCAGCAAGTCCTGTTTCTGGGATAACCTCATCTAGTTTATTGTTCATATTAGCATCGTAGTTGTAGTTTTCTTGTTTTGTTAGTGGTGGTCTTTTGTTTTTTTTCTTCTGTCACTCAAGCCTTCTGGGCATGTGCCTTGTTGAAAATTTTCTGTTGGTAATGCAGTCTCTTGTGATGGGTCTAATTTTGACTGTCTTATTTCTTCTGTCAGTTTTGTTAGCCTGATATTTTAGGAATTTGTCCATTTCCTTGGCTTTCATAGTTTGCTAGCATGAGCCCCTAGAATTGTCAATTCTAGGTCGCCTTTTTTATTTTAATCAAATGCTGAATTAGGTGTTTATTTGCTTATTTGATTGGTAGTCCTGGGGATTTGAAAGTGGGGATTGAATCTTGGTCTTCACACATGCTGGGCACACACTCCATGAATCTTCAGCCTTCCCTTATTTTTTTTTTTTTTAATTGAAGCAAGCTTTCATTCAGTTGTTCAGAGTGACCATGAGCTCACTGCCTAGTCTAGAAAGGCCTTTAATCAGATTCTTATGTCTGGGCCTCATCAAGACTGTAATCAGGAGTCGTCCTCAAGGAACTCTCTTTTTGTAATAGAGACCACTACAGAAAGGTACAGCTAGTCAGAACTTAAAGCTTTGGAGTCCTGTCCTAATGGATACACCTAAAGACACTCCCTGGCCTAAGGCTCAGGGAACCTTGTAGAAGACCAGACCGAAAGAATAAGAGCTTTCTTCCAGTGGGCTTGTGTCTCCCAGTAAGGTTGAACCTACATGACTGTCTACACATGAGCTGAGCAAGGGCAGGGTGCATGGCAGAAAGGTCCAGGAAGCCCCAGACAGACAGAGAACTATAGGTAACCAAGGAATGCTGAGAGGGTCTTCTCCAGGAAGAGCACACGAATTGGCTCCCAATACCAGATGGTCAGCTGTGAAAACATACATGTGAGTAGTGTTATAAAGACTGAGCAGGTTGTGTTTAGGAATATATATGTGTGTGTTTTATATTTAGGAATATATATGTATTTGTACACATGTATGCACATAGTAGCAATTAATGAAAGAAGAGGCCATGAATTTGAAAGCAAGGAGAGAGTATGTGGGAATGTTGGAGGAATGAAAGGGAAGGGAAAGTGTTTGTAATTATATTACAATTTGACAAAATAAGAAAATAAGGAATCTCCTATCCAGAAAGCAACCACCTGGCCTGGCTTAAGATCTTTTTGAAAGATAATTATTGATGGGGTATTGTCATCATTCCTAAGTCTTTCATGGGTCCCCTGCATTGCTGACCATATTTATGATGGTTACTTGAAGTCTGTCTCGAGTCTGACACTGGGCTGCTGTGTTTACCTTCTGTAGCCTGTGGAGGGCCAGATGTTTAGTATATGGAGTATCTCTGCACACACTGTGCCTCCCTCTTTCTGGGCTTCTCGCTGCTTTAATGGCTTTGCTGTCCTATTTCAATGAAATGTTATATACTTTGAATTGGAAAGAATTTGATGTCATACTCTGAAGGATGAAGCCTTGGAGATACAGGCGTGGTTATCCTAAGATGGCAGTGATTCTTTTAACAGTGTATTCTGTGTAACTTTCACTTGTAGGTCTGTTGAATTTCTTGGTATCACACCCAGGCATCCATCTTCACTAGTTGTGCTCATTGTGCTGTTGGTTTTGATGGTTCTATGGAGGTATATATTAATTGTCTGATTGAAATTAGGCCCCTGGGATGGGCTTTTTCCTTTTTCTTTTTACACCTGCTCAGTCTTTGGTGCTTATTCTGAACCCAAGAAGGCTCTTACTAGCTATCTTTCCCCCTAACTTACTTTATAGTAAACCAACTGACCTCGAGTTTTAGTCCTTTTAGTTACCACCATGCCCTGTGTTTTGACTGTGCTGTAGGCCCACACTCCTTTCCAGATGAGTTTATTTCCTGTGAGGAGAGTGTCAAAGTTCTCTGTTTTTCTAGAATCTGAACCAGTGTACAAGCTTACACCTATCTGGCTTATATGGTGTGAGTGGGGTGGGTTGAAGGCAGGTGGTATGTGTGTAAAGACAAGCCTCTTCTATATGTCAAGACCATTGAAAGACAGTGGAGAGGCAAGCATAAGAAATTCTGCCCACCTCGTTTTGGGGAAGTATAAAATAGAATTACACTTATCCCTGTCTAGCTTCAAATAAATGAGACTCAAACTATGGTTTATTTATTAGGTTCTGTGAAATTACTGGGGGATTACCCCTAATCTAATTCTCTGATACTAGTCTGGCTACTTCTCCAACTGTGCTCCCCAAATACTTGCTGTTTTAATCTTTCTAGGTTCTTTTTTCTTTTCTTTTCTTTTCTTCTCTTCTCTTCTCTTCTCTTCTCTTCTCTTCTCTTCTCTTCTCTTCTCTTCTCTTCTCTTCTCTTCTCTTCTCTTCTCTTCTCTTCTCTTTTCTTCTCCCCTCCCCTCTTCTCTTCCCTTCTCCCCTCCCCTCCCCTCCCCCCTCCCCTCCCCCTCCCCTCCCCCTCCCCTCCCCTCCCCCTCCCCTCCACTCCCCCCCCTCCCCTCCCCCTCCCCTCCCCTCCCCTCCCCTCTTCTTCCTTCCTTCCTTCCTTCCTTCCTTCCTTCCTTCCTTCCTTCCTTCCTTTCTTCCTTCCTCTGGTATATTCTTTATTTACATTTCAAATGATAATCCCCTTTCCAAAGACATTTGAAATGTAAGTAAAGAATATACCGAATTAAAAAAAAAACCAGGAAAGGGGATCTAGGTTATTTCTGCTGCTGCAGTCTGGTGTTCTGGGGTGGCATTTCATTCTGGCACGTGATGTTGGCCAGTCAAGACTAATGGAGACCTGTCCTTTCCACTTCTCCTTTTACTCTCCTCCTTTTCTCACCTGTAGTCCCTACCGGAGACCCCAGCCAAGTAACTGAAAGCCCGCCTACTTCTATTCTCCCCAGTAATCAGCAGTAGCCAATTTTTATTTAACCAATAGTTTCAGTTTTTTTGTTTTGTTTTGTTTTTGTTTTTTGGATTTGGTTTTTTTTTTTTTTTTGAGACAGGGTTTCTCTGTGTAGCCCTGACTGTCCTGGAACTCACTCTGTAGACCAGGCTGGCCTCGAACTCAGAAATCCGCCTGCCTCTGCCTCCCAGAGTGCTGGGACTACCTGTGTGCACCACCACCACCCAGTTTTAACCAATAGTTTTAAATTTGGAAGCAAGGTTTGCACAACAAAAGCTTGTTTTTGCATTAAAGAAGCTCATTTTACAGCAACCTGATCTTGTGGGTACACGTTTAGCATTTGAATACTTAGTAGCTTCAGGCCTACCTCCAATGGGGAAGTACTTTGTAGACTGGGAGTGGACTTTGTCTCTTTCTACCTGGCTAGTTTCTTTTGCTATATTGATTACAATGATCCTGAGAGAATTATTTTTTTTCCTTAAAAATTTTTGAATAATGACCTTTTTCATTGATTAAAATTTAAATATTAAATGAGCCTATTTTCTTTGAAGAACCTCCTAGGCATTTTAATTTTATATGCAGACATTTTGTCGATCTTTTTTGTGTATATGCTCTAGGTGTATTTATCTGTATTTAAATTTTTCATCATTTAGTGTCTTTGTCTTTGGTTTGGTGTAAGTATGATAAAAATGAGGCATTACTTCCTTATTTGTTTTCTGGAATCCATTGTATCTTTAAATACATTATACACTGGTGCAACTATCTGAGCCTAGGATGGTAGTGGTTGCTCTTTTAAATAATTCTAGCAGATGCTAGGCTGTTCAGACTCTTACCTGTGAGTTTAGAGGACAAAGTTATCTCATTTAAATTGTCTATTTGTAAGAGTTCTTTTCTTGTCCTCTTGGTGCCTGGGGGCTCAGGAGTCTTGCATTGTGTCTGCATTCCTGATATTGATAATTCTGACTTGTTAGTCTGCCTAAGGTGTATTTATTTTTTGTCTATTTAAAGCTAAGCTCTAGATGCTATTTTCTATATAGTTTAATTTGTTTTAATTTATTCCCTCCATCTTTATCATTTCCTCTTTACTTGCTTTGGATGCATTTTGCCTACTTAGTAGTTTTAGGAGGTGTAATCTTTGATGGTTGGCTTGATGTATCTTTTAAATATAAGCACTTAAAATTGTACATTTCCACAAAGTACTGGTTTACCTTCATTTCACATTTTTAATGTTTTTATTTATTGATCTGTTTATTCTGTCTTTCATTATGACTTATCCTCTATGCCCCTAGGTCTTTTAGATATTGCTCTAGGAATTACTTTGCTTTTGGAAGTTAGTTTACTAAAGCTGTGCATTCATCAGAAGACATCCTTTGTACAAATTCAGTTCTTTAAAATTTATCATTAAAAATAGTATACATTAGTGTGATTAGAATTTCTGCCCTCTCCGCCCCCCACACCCAGTTTCCTAGTCACTGTAATGACAGGAAAGAAATGCAGAGGACACATAGATGCCTAGACCAATGGGGAGCATGCACTTAACAGGGTGAGAGTGGATGCTGACTGAAGGGTTCATTGTTGTAGGCTGCACACCGCAGTGCAAACAGCCTTCCCTAGGGAGCTGTGCTCAGTCCACAAGGCTGACAGTCTTCTGTGGATTTGTTCTTGATCAGAAGCCCTCCTACTGGAAGTAATCTTAAAGTTTTGATAGCTATCTAGTGACCTTAAGGGCAGTTCAGAATGTCGCTTCTCCTGGGTCAGAGGTATGATTCAGATTTCACTCTTCTGTAGTACTGAGAGTCTGCAGTTCAGTCCTTGGTTTTACCAGCTGATGATTATGAGGTCCAGCCTATCTCCCCAATAGCCTCCTTGCTCGCCAGTGTCTAACTAGCTACCTCACGTGACCGTGGCTATTAGTTTAGTTAAGTGCTAGAACTCGTGCTATGCCCACAGTCTGCGGATAAAGTCCGCAGCAAACACACACACACACACTTTCTTTTTTGTAATTTATAGTGTTCTTTAAATATTTATTTTGTGCCAGGCGGTGGTGGTGCATGCCTGTAATCCCAGCACTCTGGGAGGCAGAGGCAGGCGGATTTCTGAGTTCGAGGCCAGCCTGGTCTACAGAGTGAGTTCCAGGACAGTCAGGGCTACACAGAGAAACCCTGTCTTGGGAAAAACAAAAAACAAAAAAACAAATCCAAAAAACAAAACAAAACAAAAATATTTTGCACGTGGTGGTGTATGGCTTTTCTCTTCTATTTCTGTTTTCTGTTTATGTGGCCTGTTGTAACTGAGAGGAGTATTGTAATTGAGAGGAGTAATTGTAAAGATGTATGTGTTAGTTTCTACTCTCTGGGTTACTATTTTAGTTAGCTTGAAGCTCTCTGTTAGTTACATAGAAGACTGTATGTCCTGGGCTCAGTTGGTGAGCTGCTTAAGGACCTGAATTTGATCTCTTAAACCTACAGTGTTTTGTTTTGTTTTGTTTATAGCCGGGTGTAGTGATGCAGGCTTGTTTGTAATCTCAGTGCTGGGGACAAGTGTATTTGTGGGCCTGCTAGTTGGTCAGCCAGCCTAGCCTGCCTCTTGAGTTTTAGGCTAGAGACCTCATTCCTCCTAAACAGGGAAGTATTATCTTTCTTGCTCAAAGATGCTGTAGTCTGGATTTTGTGCCAGAAATCTCTGATTCTGTTTTACCTGGCTGCCACTAATTAGTTACATATTATTTATTTTTTAGATTTTTGTTTAAATTTATTTTTTATTAGATATTCTTTTTTTTAAAGATTTGTTTATTTATTATTTATATGAATAGACTGCTGCTGTCTTCAGACACACACTAGAAGAGTGCATCAGATCCCATTACAGATGGTTGTGAGCCACCATGTGGTTGCTGGGAATTGAACTCAGGACCTGGCAGAGCAGTCAGTGCTCTTAACCACTGAGCCATTAAAACAAGATGTTTAATTGTGTTCTGAGAGTTATCCCCCCAGTTGTCTTATTGTAAAGATTTTAAACCCTTTGCTTCTTGAATAGGTCTTGGGTAAAAAACATGCAGACCCTTTTCATATGTGCAAGATAAATATGCTTCTGAAAGTTCTATTATATTAGAATATTGGTTTACAAATAGTGATTGTATATTCAGTGGCGTGCTTATTACCACAAAGTCTAATGAAACACTGTAATGTTTATACTAATACTGGTGATTAGATATATTTGAATTTCAGTGATGAAAAAAAAAAAAGACAGCTGAATATACCTGTTAGGACTATGGGCTTGTTACCTGTGTTTGAACTAAGTAAATACCATATTTCAGTTAATGTGTTAGAAAACTAAGGTGTAATTTTTCCTTTGCCTCTTAATAAGTCAGTTACTGCTGAGGAAGGTAGGATTACTCTTAGACTATATTGGTTATTCTTAAATGATATGGGGAAAGTAGAAGAAAGAGCATTCACAGGGTCAGCGAGATTGAGGAGTCAACAGGAAGGTCTGTTATGGAGGCAGTTGTTAAAATATGGAGGGGGAAAACCTTTAAGGTTTAATTCATCTTTAAGTGAATTAAAATTGGAAAACTTGAAATATGTGATTTGTAGAAAATCTGGTCATCTCAGAAAGCCTGGTCCTACAACAGAATATCAAGGTGGGGGTGGGGGGGTAAGGAGACATTTAAGATTCTTTAAAAAATGATTTTCAGTCTTTCTGATTTCTGTTCTTATTCTTGCCATACAGAATGTTAATATTTGCATTCCTTTTAAGGAAAATAGTGTTTGATGCAGTTGAAGTCAGTAAAGCATTTGGTATAATTGTGATTCATTACTTTAGTAAAGTATGTATGTAATGCGTGATGTTTAGGTTCATTATTAAGAGAAGTAAGCACAATAGACAGAGCCTCTGTAAGGGACTTAGATACTAAGGGTTGTGCAGAAAAAACAACTGGACAAAACTCAGACATTGGATGGTCAGTGAAGGCCTTTGTAAAGACAAACAACTAAGGAGACGTGTCAGTTCAGGAAGGCGCTTGGCATTGAAAAACTGAGCTGAGATAATTGGAACAGCAACAACTGCAGAGACCCTGGAGTTGAAAACTGCCATGGAGGAGGTTGTGACCAGGATGACGCTTCTCTCCCTCCTCCCTTTCCTCTTCTCTCCCTCCTCCTTCCTTTCTTCTCCCCTTCCATGTTTCTTTTTCCACACATCACCAGCTCTGTTTACACTCTTCCCTCTTTCTTCTCTTACTCATCACCACACTCGCTCACGTTGTCGGTTTACTAGACCTCTGTCTGCACTGTTCTTTCCTCTGAGCTGCCCGGCCTCAATTGCTTCCTTCTACTGCCTGACATTTCTGCTTACTTAATGCCTCCCCCTCTCTTCACTTAAAAACAGTTTACATCTTCTCTCCTGCCTTAAACCTCTGATATCTCCTTTCATATCTGTGCTTTGAGCTGATAGCTTTGCTTTGTATTTTAGCAGAAAAGTAAGTAACCAGAGATTTGTAGCATACTTCAATAATGTCTACTTAATTTCCTCCTGCTTAACTTTCTGGTAGCAATATACCCCGTGTCTAAGTCTGGTTTCCTGACATTCCACCCACATTTACAAAAAGTCATCTGGATTCTATCCTACCATCAGTGTTTTTCTATGGTAATTCACTGTTGCTGTGATAAAACCCCTTGTCAAGGGATAAGAGTCCATTGGTTGTGTCAGAGCTGCAGGCGTGCGTGGGGGCTGGAGCAGGATGCTCAGAGCTCCTGTCCTTTATCGTAAGCACAGAGCAGAGAGTGAACTGCAAGTGACAGTTTTTAAACTCTCAAAGCCTGACTGCAGGGGCATACTTCTTTCAGTAAGGCCATACCTTTGATATTTCCACAAACAATGCCACTAACTGGGAACCAACAGATGAGATTTATGAGCCCGTGGGGGACATTTTCATTCAAAGTACCATGTCCACTATATAACCTTTCTGTCTGACAGACTCTGCTTTAGCTCTTCGTTCAGCCGGTCCTTAGTTCCTGTGCTCCTTACAGCTCCATGTAAAAGATGTCTGTTTTTATCTCTAGTCCCTCTGCTCCTACTCCTGTAAAACTGCTCTGGGGCACTGTTTCAGCTCTGCTGTCCAACCAAAAGTGTTGCTATGAAGTGCCCGTCAGATGCCTTCTGTGCAGTTAGATGATTAATACTCATGTTACTTTATTTTTTTGGGGTTTTTTTTTTTTTTTTTTTTGGATTTGGTTTTTTTGAGACAGGGTTTCTCTGTATGGCCCTGGCTGTCCTGGAGCTCACTCTGTAGACCAGGCTGGCCTCGAACTCATAAATCTGCCTGCCTCTGCCTCCCAGACATGTTACTTATTTTTAATGAAGAACTTTTGAAACTGTTGCTTTTCTTTGAACTGGTTACCTCAGTTTTAAGAATACCTACACAACTGTCTTTATTTAGTGTTGCCTGGAACCAGAGCACCCGGTTTTGTCCTCCTATAGCATGAGGAGAGTCATGCATACCCAGGCTGGGCGGTTGTTTACACCTAAAGCAGCTTGAAGAAGTAGGGAGGCCGCAGAGAGCCTTCTCCCAGCCTTAGGTCCCAGGGCTTTAGTTTGCAGACGTGAGGTTCAGAGTGCTGGAATTAAGTTCAATAGGACATCTTTGTTGTGTTTCATTTTATTTGAGTCACAATTTGAGTATTTTGAAATGCAGAGCCTGTTAAATACATAAATCTGAATGTTAGTTGACCAAAATTTCTTAAAATATTTGTGATAAAACTATATAGTCAGATTAAAAGGAAAGTTACCACTGCAGAGATACAAACACTAAAGTTATGAAACATTAAATTATGATAACCAGACAATAACTTGATTTAAAGGGAACATTGTAGGTTAACTTTTGCTTTTCTTTTTTTAAAAGATTTATTTATTTAATGTATATGAGTACACCATTGCTCTCTTTCGACATCCTAGAAGAGGGCACCAGATCCCGTTGCAGATGATTGCGAGCCACCACGTGGTTGCAGGGAATTGAACTCAGGACCTCTGCAAGAGCAGCCAGTGCTCTTAACTGCTGAGCCATCTCTCCAGCCCAAATTTTGCTTTTCGTTGTCAGTAAAAGCAACTTTTCATTTTACATATTAATAATTGGCCTTTGAAATCTGAGTTATTAAGATATTCAGAAGCTGGGCAGTGGTGGCCCATGCCTTTAATTCCAGCACTTGGGAGGCAGAGGCAGGCGGATTTCTGAGTTCGAGTTTATGCTGCAACTAAATTTCAGCTTTCCGTTTTGTCTGCTCATGTTTTTGTATGTACTTCTTAGTCATCAATTCAGATTTTGAAAATACTTACTTGTGTAACCAAACTATAAATTAGTTGTGACAAGGAACTATAAATTAGTTGTGACTTTTTGAGAAAGAGCTCTTGATATATACCCCCTGTTAACTGTATATGGTTAGTTTCAACTGTCATCTTGTCGAAATGTCGCATCACCTGGGAGATGAACCTCTGAGCGTGTTTGTGAAGTACCACATGGGTAGTGGGAAATCAGACGAGTCCTCTGAGAAAGCTGCCAAAGCTCTTAACCATGGAGCTCTCTCCAGCCTAGTTATATTAGTTGAGGTGAACCCACACACTGCTGGCACCTTCCCCAGGAAACGGGTATCTGCTGTTGATGGTGGATGTAATGTCTCTCAAGCTTTAGCCCTCAAGCCTCTGCCGAGGTGACTTTCTTGAGAAGATGAACTATGACCTAGAGTTGTGAGCCAAATAACCCTTTCTCCTTTAAATTGCTTTTTGTCAGGTTCTTAGCAACAAGGTGATGGCTGTTTTTGATGTTAGGGTGTGTTTGTTGAATGCAGCAGAGGGATGAATCATGTTTACACATCTGTTTTGGTTTGTCTGTGTCTTTTTTTTTTTTTTTTTTTTTTTGGAGAATTGAGAGCATCAAGGCTGAGATATCAGTTATCAGTGAGAAGTGATTTGGTGGTGATGGTGTGTTCTTGAAGTGTGAGTTTCCCTTTTTTGTTTGGGGTTATTTATTCTGTGTTTTTTTTTTTTTTTTTTTTTTTTTTTTGGAGGGAGTGTGGTTAAGCTCTTTCAATTGTAAATTTACTTCTAGCACCTTTTGTAAGGCCAGATACTGCTTAAATTTGGTTTTATCATGTGATGCCTTTTTCTTCATCTCTCTGAAAGTTTTGCTGGGTAGAGCATTCTGGGTTGGCATTTGTAGTCTTTTAGAGTCTGTAGAACATCTATCTGTCCAGGCCCTTCTAGATTTTAGAGTCTCCATTGAGATGTCAGGTTTGCCTTTTTATATTTTACTTGGTCTTTTTCTTGCAGCTTTTACTATTTTTTTTTTCCCTTAATTTTAGGAATTTCTTTTCTGGTCCAATCTAAGTGTGTTCCGTTTGCTTCTTATACTTTGATATGTAGCTCCTTTGGGTTAGGGGAATTTTCTTATTTGATTTTTCTGAAAATATTTTCTCTGCTTTTGATCTGGTTTTCTTCCTGTGTTCCTACTGTTTTTTTGATTTGGTCTTTTTGTAGTGTTCCATATATCTTGGACATTTTGTGTCTAGCTTTCTATTTTCAGTTCTTAAACTGTTTTAGTCATTTCTTTTCACTGTTTGTGCTTTTACTTTTTTTTTTTTTAAGGGATTTATTCTTTTCCTCTGTCAGGACCTCTGTCATATTCATAAAGGCTGTTTTAAGGTATTTGATGTGCTTCAGCCGTTGGACTGCTCAGGGCCTGCTGTGGTGGGGTTGCTGGGCCCTAGTGGAGACCTACTGTCCTGGCTGTTACTGGTTGTGCTTCTATCCTGGCATCTGGGCATCAGGTTTGGGAAGATTGTAATTCTAGGTACTGATATCTGGACTTTGTTAGTTGGGTCCTTTGTTCTTTGGTTTCTGTTTCTAGCTCTCTCTAGTTCTTAGGAGAATGTGTAGACTGTATGTTTCCTGATATTTTTATGGGATCCTGCTAGGTGGATGGTCACTATGGCCACTAGAGGGTTCCAGGTAAAATGTGTTTCTAGATGTAGGAGGGTGACAGGAATGGGAAACAACTAGGAGGTGGAGAGGAAGGTTGAGGGGGTCTCAGGAGGGAGACAAGCAGGGCGTGTTTCATCATGGTCTGCTTAGTCCTCGGGAATGAGCACAGAGAGTGAGGACAGGCCTGCTGCAGGGTTGGGCTGAGGATGGGGACTGGATGTGGAGAATGGGATGAGTGGTGAGGATTTGAGTTAGCCTATTCTTAGAGCCTGCAGGTCCCAGGAAGAAACTGCTGGGGTTCAGGGCTGGGAGACAGCCGTGAGGAGGATGAAGGAAGTTTGGAGGAGATCTGTGTGACCCACTGGACATGGGCTTGGAATGGGCTCTAGTAGGGAAGATGCGGAGGTGGTTTTCTGTAGAGCTAGAGATGAGACTGGAGGCCAGTGTGGCCTGTGGCTTCTCAAGGAGTTTCAGTCTGAATTCATTCTCATAGAATGATGCATTAAAGATTTGTTCACGTTGCCTAAATTAGTAGTTCCTTTTTATGATTGAATAGCATTTTATCATTGAAATAATCATTTTAGCCATTTACTAAGAACAATACCCTTATTAATATGAGCATTCATATACTGGTTTTGATGTGAACATAAATTTCAATCTGTTAAATAACTAGGAGATAAAATTATGTAGTTCTATAGTAAGCCAATGTTTAGGTTTTTTATTGCTAAAACTGTCTTCTAAAATGGCTACTTTTGTTTTTAAATGGTGTCTTAGTTGAATTTTGGAGCTCTTTGATGGTAATTCTTTCCTTTCTGTTCTTAAAATGCTGCCAGTAGTCAGTGGGGGCCAGTCTTCAGGTGTCTTTCTTACTCTGGCCCTGGGCTTTGCTCGTCCTCATCTGTGCTGCTACACTGAAGCCTTTGAGACAGTGACTTTCTTTCTGTCAGGAATTTTTGTCGCAGTATCAGACAGACCTTGCATTGACATGCATATTTGAAAATCTAGAGTGTATTTAGTGATAGCTGCCTTAACAATCCCTGCCTAGTAACTCCACCATTTCTCTAATTGCTGTATTTATTTTCACTTGTTATATTTAACTATGAGTTAAATAGTTTTTGGTAAGTGCTCTATGCCTGCTAGTCTTGTTGGCTTGCTCATGTCCTGTTGGACTGCTCGAGGACGCAGGGATGCTCCTTAGACTCAGGCTAATCGTTTTTGAGTGTCTCTAGAGTGTTTTTCTAAAACTTACCTAATTTGATAGTTGAGACTTGCCTTTACATTCTGAACTTGAAACCTTATGAGCTTCTAGGATTGTTCCCACTGTTCACGTTTTCTGAAGACTTTTGTCTGGACTGAGGCTTTTCATATGTAGATACAAACCATCACTCAGCTTAAATCCATTAAATTCCTATTAAAGGAATTCTCTGTTCAGACCCTTGGGTTCTTTATTACACTTGGTCTATAATACCCTGCAGATTCTAGTTGTCTGTTTCCTATGTCTAATTAGGAACCTGTGTGGCCTCTTAAGAACCTCGAGCTCTGATGGGCCTCCACTCTGCCCTTCCTACATGCTCTTGGAGCACTGACAGAGCTCAGTTCATTGGTTCTGTTCTCTTCATATCCTGAAATGACGACTGGTGCTTGCACATCAGAATGGCTGTTTTATATATTTTTGTCTGGTTTAAAGTAGGTAAATAGAGCTAGGCTTTTTGTTTTTGTTTTCTTTCATGGAAGAAATCTCTGCTTAATAGAGAATTTCTCTGTAGTTTGGCAAACACATAACTTTTATGACTTAACTATTTGTAGGACTTTGTGGGAAAACAATACATGCACCTGCTTTAGGAGCAGTGACCTTCCTGCTCCTGGTTGTCCCTTTTCACAGACAGTCTTAGGTACGTATATGTAATGTGTATTGTGGGTCATTTCATTCCCCAGATGTCAGTTATCACCATAGTGCATTATTTAGGACAACATAGAGTGAAGATAGTGGTGACAAATGTTCCTTTTTCATACTTGCTAAGAATATTATTAAAGTATTACTTAGCACATACAGTTTTATTTCTAATTGTCCTTTTTTGTATAATTAAGATGTGCTGTTAAAGATGTGTAAGCACAAAAGTATTAAAAGTTACCTTGCTTAATTTTAGATTTTAAATGTATCTTTTGATAAAATTTGCACAATATGAAATTATACTACTGTATGGGATTTTACCCAAACAAATATTTTTAAGGAGAAAAGCATTCTTATTTTATAAATAGTGACTCATCTTTTAGATTGTTGTCTGCTGGATTCACTTAACATTAAAGTAAGATAGGTCCTATCTTAAAATTTTAATACTATTATACACTAACATTACAAACAAGATTTCTAGTTAGGAGCTATATAATGAAAAAATCGTGACAGCCACGCCAGATGTGTTACACTATTGTTATGGGACATCCATTTCACTTCATGATTTTTTCTTTAAAATACCCTGATTCCTGACTCAAGAAGATAAGTCTGTGGTAGATTATTGTCCAGCATTTGCAAGGCTGTGTTCACTGTTAAACTCAGCATAAATTAAATAATAAACACAGTTTAAATGGTAACTATATATATAGTAGTAAATATACTAATGGTTAAGTAAATTCTTATTTTTGAGACACATTTTATTCCAAATGTGCATAAAATTTTTTAATGTGCACTTACAGTTTTCCTCTAGAGTTGGACATTCTGAACTATTTCAGTCCAACACGTACCATGCATGGTTCAACTGAGTTTAACATGGTTAAACATCATCACTTGATAATTTTATTACATGGATTCTTTGTAAAACTTTGTCAATGATGTTAGTGAACAAGCCAGCTCAGTCAGTCAACAGGTTCTCTCTGGTTAATCCAGGTAAGGATTAAAAAGAAAAAAAGACAGATGACATTGTAGCATGACCCCAGCCAGTTCTGAGGCTGAGGTGAGTCTGCCTGAAGCCTAGTTCTTTGTTCTACCCACTGTCAGATTGCTGCCTGAGCTTCCTTCCCTGTCCTGTTCCAATGTCAGAGTGCTGCCAGGCGGCCCCCAAAGCTCTCTGCGGGTTAGTTTTTCATTTAAAAATTCTCTTATTGGATTGTGTCAATGTATATATATTTGTAAACCTTCATATTTGTCCTTTTTAGTAACACTAGTGTGAAATTTTTGTTGTCTTTTAAATTGCTGGCCTTATTGGTTACCAGTACTTAACTGCTTTTGCAGAGGACTTAAAAATTTAAAGAGTTTGTGTATGGGGTTAATATATGTGTGTAATATATTTAGTGTGTGGGTGTGGAAGGTGTCCTTAGGAGCCACATGAAGTTTCCTTAATTAGAGTTGTTGTCACTGAATCTGAAGGTCATTGATTGGGCTGTGCTGGTTGGCAGGTCAGTGAACTTCAGGAATCTGCTTGTCTGCCCCTCTTTCATCCAAGGCTCCTGTCCTGCATGGGTTCTAGGGATGGAAATAGGTCCTGAGGAGTACAAGGCAGGCCCCTTCTCTACTGAGCCATCTCCATAGTCCTTACCTACCAATGGATTATAAATTATAATATGATAGTAAATATATTTTTTAAAAATTGAATGCAAAATTATAATGTGTAGCAACATTATTTAGTAGCTATATATACTGCTTTTCTAAGAGTAAATGTTTTATACTTTTAAGGCTATTTGTACTAAAATGGTAGCTTGGTTGCCCAGCATTTGCAAGGCTGTGTTCATTGTTAAACATAGCATAAATAATAAACACAAACAGTTTAAATGATGGATATATATACATCTTATATATTCTTTGTAGAACTACCTCTTTTGTTTTTTTTTTTTGTTTGTTTGTTTGTTTGTTTGTTTTTTTGATTTGGTCCCCCCCCCCCCCCCCACAGGGTTTCTCTGTATAGTCCTGGCTGTCCTGGAACTCACTCTGTAGACCAGGCTGGCCTCGAACTCAGAAATCCTCCTGCCTCTGCCTCCTAGAGTGCTGGGATTACAGGTGTGTTCCACCACTGCCCGGCAGAACTACCTTTTTTTAAAACGATTTATTTTATGTATATGAGTACACTGTAGCTGTCTTCAGATACACCGGAAGAGGGAATTGGATCCCATTACAGATGGTTGTGAGCCACTATGTGGTTGCTGGGAATCAAACTCAGGACCTCTGGAAGAGCAGTCAGTGCTCTTAACCGTTGAGCCATCTCTCCAGCCCTCAGTTTCTTTTTCTTTTTTTTCTTTTCTTTTCTTTTGGTTTTTTTTGGGGTTTTGGTTTTTTTTTTTTTTTTTTTTTTGGTTTTTTGGTATTTTGGTTTTGGTTTTGGTTTTGGTTTTTTCGAGACAGGGTTTCTCTGTGTAGCTCTGGCTATCCTGGAACTCACTCTGTAGACCAGGCTGGCCTTAAACTCAGAAATCCGCCTACCTCTGCCTCCCAGAGTGCTGGGATTACAGGTGTGCGTCACCACCACCAGGCCAGTTTCAATTTTTTAACCTGACATATACAGTTCATATTTATTTTGTGCGTGTTTATCCAGGTTCAAAAATGAGCATCATTGCAACCCCCCTCCCCCAATGCCAAAAAGTGAATCCTATTGTAATGTGCATGATATTGGGTTGATGAGAAGCAGGTACTTGTTCTTTGTTGCAGTTATGCGGATAGGACACTGAATTGGGTTTTTAATCTAATAGTTTAAAAAATACCATGTATTTCCATCTTACAGCGTAGAAATAAGCTTCTAGAGCGACATGAATCAATATATAAATAGCTTACACTCCTAGTATCTTAGTATAGGTGGTAGGGTGGTACATGTAGTTAAATGACTGAATCTCAATTAATTGGTCATTTGGAGAATATCCAGAGAACATTTAAGACAAACAAAAATGTTTGGGGTAAAGGGGTGGTTTGTTGTTGTTGTTGTTGCTTTCCTGTTATTTTTGTGTTTGTTTGCTTATGTTTCTTCCTGTTGTGTAATGTCTAGTATTGTAACAGAGCAGTGGAAGCGGGTATGAACGGACAGTTTTCATATGAGATAATCTCTGCCTCAAAGCCTAGTGCTAGTTGCCTGCTCTCAATACCTGGGGGAGGATGGGACAGTCTAAGGCAGTTGCTTTTGGGGTTTGTTCTCTTTGTATTTTGTGTGCTATGTTGAATATTTTTGTTAATGTTATGTATATTTACATGTTAGTAATTTTGATGGCTTTTGGATAATTCCACTCTAGAGGGAGAACTGGTGGGCGGTCCTTCCTGTGACACGACCCTTGAGTGACAGTTCTATTTGATTGCCTCCAGTACTGTGAGGAAAGGACACGACTCTATGGTGAGGACTGATGGACATACATTATCTGAGAAAAGAAACTACCAGGTAAGATCTTTCCCCTCCCTTTTCTCCATTTGTTATAAGTGTATTGAACTGTTTTAATGTAATATAGAATTGGAACTAATAGATTACAGTGAATACAACCTCCTGAAAATTTGTGGTATAAGTTAAATTAATGGAATTGACAGCTTGAAATAATTGTGAATGTTGTACAAAAATGATATGTGTTTATAATTATATTTTTAGCATCAGAACAATTTTCTGACATATATGCCAAAATTTTGGATTATCTGATATATAATATATGATTTTTGGCTGGATTCAAAGTTCATAAAGTATTTTATGCATATTCCTGAAAGAATGAAATATAAGTTTGGGGTTATATTTTGTATAATAGAGTGTTAGAGAAATGTGGATAGCATTGTATAGGCTATAGAAGAAATATAGATGAAATCTAGGAATATATGATGACCCAGATACTGTTTAATTTTGTCACTAATATGCTGTACTTACAACATCAGAATCCTTTTTCATTCCTTATTTAACACTATCCATTCTTAATATAATTATGTAGGGATGCTCAAAAGTAATGGAAGTGTAACATTACTATATCTTCCTGAGCTTTCCAAAGAAGGTAGTGTTATTAAAGTGATTTAAAAAAAAAAAAAAAAACCAGAACAGATAGTTTGAAGTTAAGTTTTAAATGGAAAGTTACTTCATTTCATTTGATGGTGAATGCAGTATGAAATTGTGAAGTAATATTAAATACTGAGTAAGTTCATATAGGAATGAGTTGTTAGACTTCCTGTGTAGACATGGTTCTAGCCCGTTGCTCCCTCTCACCTCAGGAGTTTGTCCTTTGAGACTAAGACAGCTAATGTGACACACCACCTTTGGCCAGCTACTCACACACTCGACATTTGGTGGAGTGCAGTTAATTCTTTCTTTACGTGCACTGAGGAGGCAGAACACAGTGGAGAGAACTGAAAGTGAGTTTCATTCTGTGTCAGCAAAGAGCCTTTGGCTATAAGACTTGGGTTCTGTCTTGGAGCACAGTCCCCAGTAGAAGATGCTTCTGTATCCGACCTTCCTAGAGCTTTTGCCTAACTTGATGGGTGAAGTTTCTGGCCAGATCGTTATTATTTTAATAAGCCAGAGTAAGCTGGGATTATGTTGAATCAGTTCTCCCTATAACTCCTCTCTGATTTGTCCTCAGACTGGACTAGCCTCTGCTAATTACTATTTGTGCTTGCTGTATAGCTCTTCTTACCTCAGAATCACCGCCAACAGCTTGTACTTGTAAGACTTTGGTTACACTTTTTGGGCTTTTATTAGGTTTTGATAACCACTGCGAGAATGTTGTGATTATGGGTTGTGTGGCTCACAAACATTTGCAGAGTTGGTGTAGAACTTTCGTTTGACTTATACTTTGTAGCTAATGTGTGTCAAGGAACAATATTCATATACTCTTCTAGGATTTATACTTATGAAAGGAGTTATATTTTGCCAAAAAAGAGTTCCTTATTTCTGCTTATACTGCTATAAAAGTGCTTTATTCTAGTCTCATTATGCAAATAATACAAGTTTTTGAGCTTGCATGAAGATGCTTTCTTGATTAGACTTTTGCTGGCTGAAAATATTTTTTCATTTGCCTTTTACTGTTAAATAGTGGGTGTCCAGTGTATATTGACACGTCTTTGGAAATAGGTCTGGGTTGAAAAATTATTTCATTTTTGAATCTTCTAAAAACATATGCATAGAAGACTGGTTTCATATGTAGCATTGAGATAAATTTATTGAGGGTGTGTGGGTTAGACGTATAATGTTGAATCACCAAAGTAAACAATGTATGTTTTAGGAGCTCCTCGTTGCTTGTATGTTCTAAGATGAAACTAATTTGGAGTTTATAAATTTTTACTTCATAAGAATTTTGTAGCCGGGCGGTGGTGGCGCACGCCTGTAATCCCAGCACTCTGGGAGGCAGAGGCAGGCAGATTTGTGAGTTCCAGGACAGCCAGGGTTATACAGAGAAACCCTATCTCAAAAAAACAAACAAACAAAAAAAAGATTTTCATTCTTTCATTGATAAAGTAGACAATCTGTGTCTATATAATTTCATTTATTTGAAAGCTTTTGGTTTTGGAATTTGTTTCTTTAAGCATCCTGATAATTGCCTAATATTTGAGATTAACAAAAAAAATTTCTCCAGTTTTCATTTCCATCTACTCCTTATAGACTTTCAGTTACACAGGAGTTGAAATACTGATTTTGTAGTAGTACTAACTGTATGATTTGTTTGTCAATAAGCTGAATTAGGTATTTGAATATAGTAAATGAAATTTGTTTGCACAAGTAAATTAGTTTAGGAAAGCAGTCCTTTTAAAAAGGCTTATCAAGCTTTTTATAAAAAAGTGGACATTATGTCAGTTTTAATTTTTTTTCTATATTCTTATAATTTATACTAATTTTGCCACAGTTATGAGCACACATAAATTTAGATCATCTTAATTACCACTGTGGTTTATCAATGGCTTTCTCTAATACTCAAGCTTTTAAAATGGCACCTGCTTGACTTTTCTTGGTTGTGTTCCTCCACATGAATTTTATGTGTATTTATGCCCTCAGTACCTCTTCGTTAACTGCTTTCGCTGGGTTTGACTATTTAGTAGTTAAAAGCTGCCTTAATGCTCCGTGTGCCTTGTACCCAAAGCTTTTAATAATTGGGATCTCTTAAGGAATGGTATCCTTTCGTCATGGCTCAATAATTTGATTTCCATTTTTCCAGAAGCTTCCCTGTAACTGACTCAGGCCTTTTTTCTATTGCTTTCAAGTCCTGTATACTTAGAGATTAGTGTTGGCCTTAACACTGAACAGCCATCTATTTTCTTTCAATTTCCTGTATACTTACACTGCTTGTTCCATAGACAGGAGCTACAAACGGCAACTTAAACTCATTTAAGTTAAATATTACATTTTTAGTTTGCCAACCATGCAAGCCACATTTTAAATGCTTAGTGTATACTTCTGCTAGTGGCTACAGCACTGACCAGTGCACATCAGACTGTTCCTATCATTAGATAGAACTGCAAGATGGTGCCTCTGTGCAGATGTCGTCAGCCTGTTGCAGACCATAGCCTCATTTGCTGATTTTGGCACCACCAGTATCTAACGTGGGTCCCTGTTATACGGGTAGATGTTCAGTGAACATTGTTTGAATAAAATTACAGTGAAAGACTGAGAGGAAGTAACAGGGAAGTGTGCTGGCTATCTACTAGTAGGATGTCCCAAGATTTTTACACTGAATGCAACCTTCTTTTCATTTAGCTTTTAGCAATAAAAATTTTTTCCTCATAAAAATGTTGAAGAAAAACACTAAGTCCAGTATGAATGTTCACTGCCTTAACATTTTTCCTAAGTGCTTTCCTAATGAGTAACAGTGCAAATGCGGTTTGCTGGGTTTTCTTTTGTTTTTTCTTAACAAATATGTATTTTCAGCTTGTTATATTTATTGTGATATTGCAATATCTCATTTCTTGTTTTATTTTTCAGAAGTAATCATTAATTTGAGCTTGGCATTTCACTCCTTATAAGTATTTTTGAATATGTAGGTTTTGATATTTACAGGCACATCCTTCTTTATGGCAGTGTTTTGACAAGTTATCCCTTGCATTCCACTGTTTTGAGTAGGAAAAGCCAGCTTTTAGCTCACTTAACCTTCAGACACTTTCCCAAGGTAGTGTCATAAAGTACAAATTAATCTGATTAGTAAACACGTAAGTGGTTAGGAAGGAGTGTTTCTATTTGGTAAGTTTTAAGTATTACTGTATATAGACTAACATTTTTATACTGCAGTAAACTGTAAGTATAAGCCATGGAAGCACCCAGTTTCATTTTTATAAGTCAGTATGAAAAGTCTGTATGCAGGCCACAGCATCTTTGATTAGCTGATGTCTCAGTCATAGTTGTCGTAGTTAGCGTGGGACCTCCTTTGAGTACTTCTAATGTGTTTAGAAACACAAATATTTGTGCATTTTTGAATATGTCACATATTGATAAACAGTGAATATCAGAGGCTACTTAGTAGAAAAATCTGTAGGAAATTTTTTTAAACGAGTACTTAACAATAAATCTGGTGCCTAGAATAATAATAATAGAGGTAGTAGGCTCTAGTCCTTGTTGCTGTTCGGTATAGAATGAAGGTAAGTAAGAGGAAGCAGAGGGAAACTGAAACACACACAGAACTAAATCTAGTGAACTGCTTCACAGTATTCTCTTATTAGCTCTTAAAAATCTTGTTAACAAAGGGCCCTAAGCACTGTCCCTGGTCAGAGACACAAAGCAGTGCAGTGGGATAGTCTGCAAAGGGTGACTTTACGCTTGCCGCCTTTGCATCTGTTCAAGCTGCTGTGGGCTGCTGCAGAATGACAAAGAATGCCAGTAGTTCCGTTCCTGCCACGTCACAGGCACTGCTTCAGTCTCAGAAGTCATTTGGAATTTATAACCTAGATTGTAAAGTAAAGCTTGGTATTTGTTGGCTGCCTGTCCCCCTTTCCCATGTTTCCCTGGCTAACTAACAACGTCAGGTTAAATGGATTCCCAAGCTCCTCAGGGTGGCTTGCTGCTGAATCATGCTAGCCTTCCTTTGTGGTCCATGCAAACACCTTTTTACTTCTGAAATCATAAAATGACATCAAGGTGGTTTTCTTAAATTATTGTTATTACATTTGTTTAATACTTCATGCTTGTTGTATGCGTGCACACTCATAATACATGTGTGGTGTAGGTCAGGGGACAGCTTGCCAGTTGATTCTTTCATCTTCACATGCTCCTGGTTATTGAACACAGGCTCTGTGGCAAATGTCTTTACCCACTGAGCCATCTCGACTGCCCCACGACATTTGTTTTCTAGAAAACATGTTTACTTGTAATAAAATGAGTGTTGTGGCCCACCTTTAGTGTCTTGGTGTGTGTGTGTGTGTGTGTGTGTGTGTGTGTGTGTGTGTGTATGTATGTGGGTGTGTGTGTTTAATAGTTCCCCAGGACCAAAATATTTTGCTAAGTGGTTTAAATGGTATCAGATACTATTTTGTTTCTTAAGATTAAGATTAAAAGTATCAGGTGGCACACCTTGTATTCATTTTGTGACTATGGCTTCCTTTTGGGAATTTAGAACCTATCCTAGCCACCATATCCCATTAAAATGTTTTTAATCGGTGTGATGGCATCTTTGGGAGCCCCAGGATTAAAGTACATGAAAACAATCAAAATCCGCCCCTTATTCAATTTTTCTTTTTTGTAGTTAAAAAAAAAGTTGTTGACATGGAAGCAACTTGGTGTTGATCGGTTGTAGAGGCACACAGTGTCTAGCAGATGCTCACTGGTTAGTGTGAGTAGATAGTTTGACATCAGAATAGGTTTTTTTTTTTTTTCAAGTCTTTTACATAACTGTAAGAGATCCAGGGAAGGTTAATGTAAATGGTGCAGCCTAGCTCTGTTACCTAACATGAGAAGACTCTTAAGTGCTCCCTACCTTTAAAGACAGGGATCAAAATAGTGCAATATTGACCAAGCCAGCTCAGTCAACAGGTCTTCCAGTGCAGGAGTGAGGATTGAATAGAAAGAGACAATTAGACAGAACTGCAGCATGGCCTCAGTCAATTCTTGGACTGAAGGTGGGTTTATTTTTTTTCCAGTCCACTTTTTTACCATTTTAATTACATGCAGATATTATGGGAGAGTAGTACAATGAGGAATCAAGGAACAAGCAAGACAATAAACACAAGCCCCGTAATCACTCTGGTTTTCTAAGGATGATCTGGTTTTCTAAGGATGTCTAAGCCTGCTCCTTTGTCCTACCCTAATGTCAGATTCCTGCCAAGGAGCCCATTTCCTTGTATTTGGCCAATGTCAGACTCCTGCCAGGCAGCACAGCACCCCAATAAGGCTCTCTATACAATATTTAGACAACAGCTTAAGAAGAGAGGGTCTCAAAAATGAGAGAGAGAGCAGAGCCAGCAGTATCTCAGAAGACAAGCTGTGTATTTTTCAAACATTGAATGAAAATAATAAAAGAGAGACTTTATAAAGCTAGGGAAGTTATCTGATAAATCAATACTCCAAATTTCTTGAATAGTCAATTCCCAAGAGGTCTTTTAGGAGTATGTTTGAGAGTGTAACAGTTTCTAGTTCATCCACATGATTAGTATTTGTTGGACATTGGATGTCACAGTCCATTGAGCTAGTATTTGAGACGTTTCCCAATATTGAGAATAGACATACTTTCACATAGTCTTCTAAAGATTTTAAGTTCTCCCTTTCATGTATAACTTTAAATCTGTCTGAAATGACTGCTTGAGTTAGGAATCCAACATCTCCCCGGGGTCAGTTCCACTGTAACTAATTACTACCTGCCTTCTGTCTGTCAGAAGCAAGTGTTGTTTTTGGTTTACTCCGATAAGCTTGTGCATGCCTGTAAATGATGTTCTGTTTTCAAATTGTCATATTTGTGTTTAGTATTTATGTCATTAACCTTGGTTTCAGTCTTAACTTTGATAATTAACTCGGTGACACATTTTGAATACTTTTGAAGACTCCTCCAACTTAAGAAAAAAACCCAAGTTTACGAGTGGAATTGGTCTGACTCTGGGTGGGGGAGAGTGATCCTTTTACAATTTTCTTCCTATCTAGGAATTCTATATTTTTCTCAAATTCTTACTTTTTAAACATACTTTTAAATTCACTCATATTTACAGTTAATACTTTGATTTTTGGTTGTAAACGGTACATCAAAAGAGTATCGTATATGTATGTTACTGTTAAAATATCTAATTTTTTAAAATTAGGTTTTATGTCCATCACTGTTGTAAAACATTTTATTCTTAAAACTCATCAGTAGTTTTGTGTTTTCATAGAAGAGTCATTTGGAAATGATAGTTTCATTTTGTGACTAGCATTTCTAAATTGCCTAGTACTTCTGAACAATCCTTGAAAAGAAATTGTTGAGAAGTAATCTTTCTCTAGTTTGTTACTTACTTTAGGGGAAAGCTTTAGTTGGTTACCATTTTTAGGATGTTGGTGTGGTGTTTTATGTAGACATAGATTGATGTAGCAAAGAATTGTTGCAAGGATATTTCATTATTTTCCACTGCTTCCCACCCACCTGAGGTTATAAGTTCAAAATGTTTTGGAATTTCTGTATTTTTTTATTTCCCTTCCATGTTCAGCAGTCCATTAATTTTGGAAATGCTCGTGCTTATTAATTTTTACTGTTTTGCTCATGTGTTTCCATCCGAGAATGCTCCTGACATGAGGTTGAAACGCTAAGCGGGTAGTGGAGTGTGGTCTGGTGGGGACCACTTCCTGGTGTCATTAGAACTCAGCGTCCGCTGTTCTGATATACATGTTGTTTTCTGGCTCTGACTTACAGCTTACTTTTAAGGAAACACCTCGTCCTTGCATCTCTGTTCCATACTTTCATTATTGATTGCTTGAGGGGGTGTAATTTCGGTTTTCTGCTTTTCAGTATCCATAATTTAATACTTTGACTTCTTTTTCCTTCATTTTCTACCTTTTTGTGCATTCTTTTTCCTTTCCTAGTTTTTCTACCCCATTTCTTTCTCTTCACCCTTTTCATGTTTTGTTTGGGGTATCCTGTATCCTTTTCTTCTTACTTAAGTGCATTTCTAGTGGTAACGAATTATGTTAGGGTTCATCCTGTGTGTGCAAATCTATTATACCCTCATTTAAAAAATATTTTTGCTCAGTAAAAATTTGATAATTAGTAGTTTCTCTTTTAGCATCTTAAAAGATAGGATGCCAGTCAGGCATGGCAGCACAGACCTGTGATCCCAGTGCTTGGGACTGAACCAGGAAGACGGAGCATGTTAGGCATGTCTGTGCTGTAAGACACAATCAGTCTGCCAACCAGACATTCTGTAAAAATGGCACTCCAGTGTTTCCTGACGTATTTCTAGTGAAAAAAAAGTTGGAGTATATCTTTGTCTCTTTGGATACTATTAAGGATTAAGAACATTTTTTGTTTTATTATAATAAATATTTAATGTGTGGTTTTGGTTCTGACATAATTTTCTTTGTGACTTCATTGCTTGGGTTGTGTTTATGATTTTGTCAATTTTGTTTGTTTGTTTGTTTGTTTGGGTTTTGTTTGTTTCTTTGTTCATGTTGTTCCTCCCTCGATGGTTTTATTCTTTGTTCTCTGGAACTCAATTACTTACATGCAAAGTAGCCCCGAAAGTCTCCCTCCGTTTCCCAATTTACTACTCTTTTCGTCAAGCATGTTTTCTTAAGTGGGTCTTTGAGCACAGTGTCTTCAAGCTCTGACTTCGCATGCTGGTTGGTTTTCTGTTGTCACTGTCCACTAATTCTGCCATCTGTGTCATTGGAATAAGTAGGATGTTTTCTGTTGACTTTTTGGGAGGTTTTCCTGCTTGTTCTCCACTCTGACTGACTTCACTGCTACTTTGCGTAGTTGTGTCCCTCCAAGTCCTCCAGTTTTGCTTTGTTGTCTTACATATTTTTTAGTATTTGTGTTAAAATTCTTGAGGTTTACTGGTGATGGAGTTATATTACTTAGGAACATTGGTCCATGTGAGACCCTTCTCGTCTCTCCCTCTCCCTCTGCCCGTTTTAAAAATCATTAAAGAGAAACAATAGATTTTAGGTAGGGCTACTAAGCTAGTATTTTTCTGTCCCTTAAATTAGTGTTTTCTGCTTCTGGGAGCACCAGGGCATTTTCTTTGAATTTTCCTACTCCATATACTGTAGTATGTAATAGGCTCATAAACAGTTGTCATTTGCTCTCCTGGCTGAAATTAAAGTGTTTCTTAATTTCTTAATTGATTTATTCTTGAATATATTACATTGTGACCACAGTTTCTTCTCCCTCCTGAAGTTATAATTTTCAATAAAAATCAGATTTTTTTTTACAAGGGAAAAAATGTAAGGCCATATTTAAGACAAGAAATGCTAAGGTCTGGATTTTGGCATATGGAGTTTTAAATCCTTTCTGCCAGGATGACAGCTCTGTGCTAATGCTTTAAAAATGTAATAGGTAGAGTGGGGCAGTGGTGGCGCACACATGTGATCCCAGCACTTAGGAGGCAGAGGCAGGAGGATTCCTGAGTTCAAGGCCAGCCTGGTCTACAGAGTGAGTTCCAGGACAGCCAGGGCTACACAGAGAAACCCTGCCCCGGAAAAAAAACAAATCCAAAAAAAAAGTAATAGGTAGAGTAAGATGTGAGCCACTGGTCTCCTCTCTGCTGGTATCCTGTGGGCTGACTGTGCACAGTCACTGATGCTGTTCAGATTTAAGAGTGAGCACTTGTAAAGATGATTGGTTTACTTTACAAAAGCACCTCTTTTAACAAATGGAGCAGTGAGGGATAGTGGGCCATGGATGGGTGGACATCATCCTTAGAGGGAAGTCTTTCTCTAAACCCCATTGGTTGTCACCATGATGATGTTATCCTGTATGCCTTAAATGTTTTGAAGTTCTAATTCAAAGGTAAAAGCTATGAGAGAAAACCTATGTGAGCTTAAGTGCCTCTTTTCCTGTTTGTCTCAAATAAAATTTCAGTTACCTCAAGGTTGCTTGCTTTATACAAATAAAGCTCTTATCAGTGTAATAATTTCCCTGGCTCATCCAGAATGCAAACACCATTTTTTTTTTATGCTGAAGTAATAATAGTTTACAGTAGAGAAAGCTGGTTGATGGACGACTTAACCAAGGTCAGGCTAACCGCACCCGGAATCTATGCTTGCCTCATACTGGAGCATATCAAAACACAAGGCCACGACACTTCTGTGATGACATTCAGATGCATATTTCAGTCAAATCTGGAGAGGATCTCCATTGTGTGTGACCTGGCTGTAGTGTTAGGAAAGACTTAGGACGAGGTAAAGCCTCCAACTTAAAACACAAAACAGCAGCAACAAAAACAAGTGGTAAAACTTACTGTAAGTAGCCAAGTGATGGAACAACTGAAGTAGGTGAAGCTGGGGGAGCTCACAGTACCAGATCTTCACGCTGGGATGCCTTCCCAGTGTGGGAGCCGCCAATGAGGCGAGGCCAGTGTCTGTCGCAGGAGCACTGCAAGAAGAGGGGAGGGGAGTAGCAAGGGGAACTGAGGAAACACTGGGTGAGCCAGCAGGCAGCTGCTCTAAGCTGTCTCTACTGCCCTTTGATGTGCAGTGTCCCTCTGTTCTGTAGAGACAATTCCCAAGTGCGGTGTGCATCATCCTGAACTACATAGCAGATGCTGAATAGACATTTGCTAAATTAATTTATGTGACCAAATATTTAGATGAACTTTAAACCATCTTCCCTCATTGAAGGAATACTCCGTGTTTTTAACTGCACTGCACCTAATTCAGGATTCTGATGCAGATATATATTTAAATATAAGAATTTTGGAATAACATGATCTTCAGTGGCACTCGTATAATACATTTATCTCTGAGTCACTTAGCTTCTATATTCTTTAATCAGATACACACCTGTGAGTGAATGTAAATTTTCACTAGGATGGGGTATAGTTCAGTGATAAAGCACTTGCCTAGCGTGTGCATAGCCCTGGGTTCTGACTCTAGCACTCTTCCTCCAAAGTGAGTACATTTAATATTTAATTTTAAAATCTCATCTTCTGTCATCAGATTAATTTAAAATGCTGGTGTCGATTTACAGTGACCCTCCCACCTCAGCCTCTGCAGTGCTGCAGCTACAGGTGTCCGCCACCTCACCCACTTTAAAGTACTTTTAATAGTTTATTATTTGATTAAAGTGACTCTCTGGTGGGCAGGTTCTTTGTTTTTTATCAACATAGAAACAAAACACTTGAATTAATTTCTTCCCAAGGAATATAATTAAACCAAAAGGTCTCTCATTTTTAAGAGTTGACTGGTTCTATCTATGTAATCCAACTTTCATTCTGTTGACTGATGATGTTAACATGACGAGAGCATAGTTAATGTTGAGTACTCGAGAATAAGAGTATGTAAGGAGTGGCTAGGCAGCATATTTGAACACACTCTACTAGCATGATTTCATGGAGGCCAGGTAAGCCCTATCCTTGCATATTTTGGGAAAGTGTTCAGAGCGTTGCCCTTTTTTGGTTGTTTTAATTAGTATTTTGAAGCAGTCTGAAAGATGATTCTGGGGTTGGGCAATATGAAGAGATAAACAGGGAGTCATGATGTTGAAACTGGACGTTCAGATCTTTATAGCATGATTTCCTTATTTTTCAAAGAGCAGAAGAATCCCATCGTATATCATGTTCTGGTTGGACTCCTTTCTTATCGTTTGCTGGAGTTTGAACTTCAGAGCTATGGTGTCAACCCTGCTGTAATATCTCAGGGGAGCTCCTAGTGTGGGGCTGGTGCCATGGCTCACCCTCCAACCTTTCCTTCTTCACTTCAGCCTCCAGCTCTGAGCTTTCCCATCCCCAGAGTAGCAAATGTTGAAAGAAGTTGCCCAGGTAAGTATATGGCGGGGAAAGCGGGTTAACAGTGCTATATTATTTATTAATATTTTGAGGGTGGGTGGGGCGTGAGTCATTTTGTTTAGAAATGGTTTTTCTTTGTGTGTGTGTTTTCTCCATAAAGATATCGTGTAAATTATTAGATAAAAGTCTAGTGTTCAGAAAAGAAGCTAAGAAAACTGGAAAGACCAATTCACAGGCCACTAGTTTGCCCGGCAAGTCTGATGCTTTAAGTGCATGCAGTCTTTGCTGGGGCGTTGACCAGGTAGCTGTGGTTTGACTCCCCACAGGAGGAATTCCAAACATGCTCTCCTTTGCATTCCCCACTGGAGGCCTGGAACCTTCTGCTATCCTGGGTTGGAAAGGTTAACAGAAGTAAGGATGGCACAGTTGAGGCATGGCATCTACACACAGTTCAGCACATGCTTCTGAAGAGTATTTGTTCTCTGTAGTTCATCTCTTGTAATGTGCAGATCCAGGAGCACACAACACATTTGAAATTAAGCCCAGGAAAACAAATTCTTTATAAGACCTAAGATTAGGAGAGTTGAAATATTTCCTTGTGTTATGATCTTTAAAACACTAATTTTTTCAGTGTTTTTTCTCCTTGTCCTTTTTTACTTTAGAGAAAAAGTAAAGCTTTTTCTCTAAAGCTCCACTTTTCCTGAGAGCCATGTAGGAACACAGACCCTCAGCAGGGTATCAGACTAGTTCCCCATTCCTTTTAAGAAATGCCTTAAAATACTTGAAACAGAACATCTTTTTGTAGCATAGAGGGCTCGTCTTGTATTCTAAACTCTGAAGCGTTTCTGCTGTTAACTTGTCCTCTCATTTTTATTTTATAGTTTTAAACTCTGTATTTAAAGAGGAAGTACTGAGTAAGTTTAGGCTGTCCTATGAGGTTTCGAATCAGCTGCTTACAGTACTAGTTACAATGATTCTTTATTGGGTAGATGGACCACATCTTTCTCCCATAGATTAACACTATTACATGATGTAGAGCATTGGTTATATAATGTATATTTTTCTTTCAAAGTGTTTTATGATTTGGATTTGGACCTGTATAAGGCTTATTGATGAGTAAAAATTTTAGAAAATGTGAAAAAAAAAACCCACAAACTGGATTTATTCACATTGAATCATGCTCTCCGGAGCACATGCACTTCTATGGCATGTCTGTTTGCAGATGCAGTCCAGAGAGACTGCTCCAGGCACCAGATGCCACGTTTCAGATTCAGAAGATTGTCTCTTTTCAAATCTTTGCTTTCAGACCTTTGACAAACTTTCCATGCATATTATTTATTCAAAAGTATACAGACTATTTCTGAAACCATTGGAAAGGAGTATTAAGACATGCACTCTCCAGAATTATAAAGGCAGAACCCTGGTTTTCAACAAAGTACCTTTCCATTCAATCTCCTGTAGTTTTTCCCTTGCCATCTTCAGCGTTTTATTTGCCCATTGCTACTTATTTATTAAACGTCTTACATTTAGTAAAATGACATTGTTTGCTTTGATTTCTAGGCTATCAATTTGCCTCAGAAATTAGAACTAATATTTGGCTGAAATATGGGTTCTCAGAAATTAATAAAACTATTTGTAATCATTGAGAATCAACCTAGCTGGTTGAAAATCTCTTAGATTACAATATTGCAGCAGTACAATATTTCACAGTTTTAATGACCTGGAATTGAGGCAACCATGCAGTAAGATTTAATTTGACAAGCTCCTCCTGAAAAGTTTCCAATGCTAATTAATACTTCTTGGGAAAGTTGGGTAAATTTGTTGTTGTTTGTATACTCTTTCCTACTTGGTAGACAGGAGAGAACCTGTGTGTTTGTGGAGTTTATTGAACTGACAAAGCAAGTTAAATTCTGTGTTAGCAATTAAAGCGCTAAGAAGGGGGCAGGTTCCCCACACCTTGAGCACTCCCAGTGCAAATTCCACAGTAGGAGGCACACACACAGGGGGGCGGGGGGAGGGGGGCAGAAACAGGGAAGCATGCTGGTGCAGACTTGGGCTCCTGTGGCTGTGCTGCCCTTTGTCTAGGAGTTTTTGTTCTTTTCTGGGGTTTTGTCTGTTTTGAGACAAGGCCTTTCTTAGTTAGGCATGCCAAACTCTCAAGGGCTGGTGTTGCAGAAGCGTCCACATATCAGGCCCAGCTGCCTCTGCTTACTGTTATAGGAGAATTGATTTTATGACAGGAAAAGGAAGACATAATAGATTGACTCCACTTTCTAGAGGTCTCTTAGCTATTTATTATCATTAGTGTTTGGATTATTAGCTTCATAATGAAATTTAGTGTTTGGTTATAGTCATCTTAATTTCTTGAAAGATTAAATTCAATTTGCTCTAAAAAGTAAAATGTTAGTTTATTTGAAATGTAGAAAATTGGTATATGTTAATTTTTTTTTTATTCATTTCTACTTGAAGTTCTCCTTGGGTAATTTTTTTCTCACTGTTTTCCTCTTCCCATCTTCCCCCTATCCCCCTCATTCCACAGTGCTGAGAATCAGACCCAGGGCCTTGCTAAATATCAGCCCTACACCTGAGCAACAGCCTCTGCCCAGTAATTGTTCGAGTTTTTTTGGTCATATTCAGGCCTCCTTTCTCTGCCACGCGAAATCTATGCCCAGCAGCAGTTACTTTAAATGAATGCAGTACTATTTGTTCCATTATTTTTATGCTAAGTTAATGTGAATTTCTTTAAAATAGATCTGATTGGTGTTGTATAGACTGGTGTGTAATCAGCCCATCATTTTGTTTAGTGGTCTTTCTGTAGTAATACATTAGTGTAGCTACCTTGCTTTCTTTGTTGCTTCATCCCAAAATAAGGACCTTCCTTTTGTTGATAATTATGTTGACCCTTAAAACCCTTCATATTTTATGAAGAAAGCACTCTATAAAGGATAAGTTGTATTTATGTTTGATTTGGGGCCGACTATGGTGCTGAAGGGGAAATGCTTACAAGATTAGGACCAAAGCCTGTTTGTGCACTTATCAAATGCATACATAGCCTGAAGCAGGTTACTTAACTTCCTGTCCTGAGTTTTTCTTGATCCAAAATAGGGAGTACTAATTGTTCGCTAGCTTTGCACCATTGTAGAGATGGTACGAATGAGTGACAGGTCCTCACTGAGTAGCCAAGCTGTCCACAACTTGCCAAATAAACCAGGCTGCTCAAGTTTAGAGACTCAACTGCCTCTGCCTCTAAAACGCTGGGCTTAGATGTGAGCACCACCTGGCTTTGCCTGAATCAGAGCTGATAAAAGAGTCACTATTTTCACTATTAGGGTTATGAGATAGCGTGCTTTCTTTTCACTGATTAAGAAGAGCCGACCTTGTAATTTAGCATTAAAATTTCAAAGAAGAGTGAGCAGTGGGACAAGAACACTTTAGAGACAGTCCAGTGTACAAAGGCTTGGATAGAAAGGAATTTGAGCAGCTGTAGGTTTGCTGATAGTTTAATAGTGGGAGGGAAGGGTTTTTTGAAGAGAGGTCAGAAAGATTGAATACAGAGGGTTTTTAAAAGTATTTATTTGTTGAAGAATTTTGATCAGATCCATGAACATAAATTTTCACTTAAATTACTTGGATGGAGGAAAGTAAATTTAAGGAGAATGAAGAACAAATAGATAAATACCTGTTTGGATGCTGTTGGAGTGAGTGCCTCGTGCTGGTAAACTACAGCAGAGATAGAAAGCTGCTGATGTTGGGGATAGAGCAAGCATTTGGAGTTAGTAGCTCACACTAATGGCTGAGATCACTCTGGCAGGCTGCTGTAAAGTGGACTGTCCCGTACTCTGCCCTGCTGACTGAGCTCTGAAGGTCCTGCTTTTCTCACCCAGCACTTTTCTCCAGAACCTGTTGTGCTTGCCATGTAGAAAGGGTTTTGTTTGGCTTGGAGTTTTTTGGGGGGTGGGGGTGGGGGGCAGGGTGTTGTTTTTTTGAGTCAGGCTTCATGTATCCACAGCTGACCTAAATGAATTCCAGAACTTCCTGCTTCTGTCTCCCAAGGGCTGGGATAAGTGTGCTGCAGCACCTGCATGAATTGAGGGATAAAAGAAAGTTCCATTTCCCCAGGTTTCTTTCCAGGCTGAGCCCTCTCCTGGTTTGTGGATTTGCTTTTCTCCCACTTTGTTTGATTGGTTAAGGGTTTGTTCAGACATTGCATTCACTCACTCTTCCTTAGACAGGCTCATGACCGTGTATTTGAATTTCCAAGTTCAATTTGTCTAACCAGATTGTCAGCTTGTTCAAGACTACAGCTTTTATTCAAGCTTTGTCATTATTCAAGTAGTTTTTTTCAGAATGCCTGTAGTTTCTTGAACATTGACTAAGATACATGTAGGAAGGAGAAACAGCAGTCGATTAGAAAAGCCCTGGTACCTAAAAGTGGGACTTGCTGAGTGTGTAGAGAGCACAGAAGAGCTTGAGTTGGTGCATCGGGTTTAGGTTTGCTCCACTGATGAACTTACACTTCGGGAATACAAGTGCGTGGTGGCACTTTAAATGTGCTGCTAGACCCTTCAGTGAAGATTTGAGAAAGGTTTGGAAGTCATTGTGTATTTGTTACCAGGAAAGGATCCCTTAGTCACAGAATGATTTTTTTTTTCAGGGATCAATTCTATACCCAGTCCAGCATTTGCTTGAATTTTGGGTTTCAGGGAAGATTGGTCCCTGGAGATCTTGATGAAAGGCATGCTGTTTGTTAAGTATTATTGTTCTTTGGATATAGATATATAGTCCTGCCCTACTTTTCCTATTTCCCCACGCTTGCTTCCTGTTCTGTATAAAGCCACTTGTGTCTTTTCAAATTAAATTTACAAAGTCCTCTAGTACTTTTAAAAAACCTACAGTCCTGCCTCCACCCCTTTCTCCACCAGTCTTCCCTAGATGTCTTCTCTGAAACTGTTGATTAGATTATCTAAACTTAAGAGTTTTGAAACTTTTTTTGTAATTATTCAGACTTACTGAGGCTGACTTTGAATCAGTGCACTTAAATATTAAGAATACCACAAGGAGGGGGCTGGAGAGATGGCTCAGTGGTTAGGAACATTGATTACTCTTACAGAGGTCTCAAGTTCCAATTCCCAGCAACTACATGGTGGCTCATAACCATCTGTAATGGGATCTGATGCCCTCTTCTGGTGTGTCTGAAGACAGCGACAGTGTACTCTTGTAAATAAAATAAATAAATCTTTAAAAAAAAGAGACTATCACAGGAATTTGAATTGGGTACTGTGCCTAAGTACTAAAACAGTACAGTTGGACATCCACGCAAGCTTAGCACCTCCGTTCTGTCCCAGCAGAGTGATCTGTACTTGCTGAGACGAAAGAATTCTTTTTGAGGAATGAGATTGGTAGAGAAAATTTAGTATAAGCTAAACCTATCTATGTGCTTTTAAAAATATATAACTTACTGAATCAAAGGAATGATGAAAATGTTTTGATTAAATGTTTCCCATATGAGAAATAGTGCATTTTGGTATATAACATCATTCCTACAGGAATATTTGTGCTTTTTGAGGAATCTGGTCTGAGAATGAAGAAGAGTAAGTCAGTTTGCAATGTAAGCCCCTGATCAAAGAATGTAGCAGTCCTTGCTTCTGAGTTAAAGAGGAACTGTTACTTAATTTAAACTATTTTTTTAAAAAAATTATTTACAAACTTAACTTTCATTTATATGATATAGGAAGGTATTCCATTATAACATTGACATACACTTTTTCATTGCTAGAATATGGTTTCTAGCTTCCCGTTATTCTTTGCAGAAAAAAATGTAAATATTTTTCTTTTTAATGCCGTATATATCCACTCATTCTTATCTGATCTTCTACTGAGTGTGTTTTTCCAGTCGCCTCTCACCACATCTGCCTCCTTTGTAGCCTTAACCCTCATCCTGTACTGCCAACACTTTGCTGACTCGTCCTCCTACTTCTGTCCTCCCGCTTCTGTCCTTACATGGTCCATTTTCACACATAACTCAGGATCAGTTATAAACATATAGTAAATTATGTCACTCTCTGAGTTTCTCCAAATACATCGCTCTTGATTTTCCATCTCACATAGATAAAATAGAAAGTCCTGCGGGCTTACAAAGTTCTATTTGATATATAGTAGCCCTTACTGGTGTATTACGTAAATTCCCCACACAGTATGGAAAGCAGCCTATAATTCTTCAGTCATACCACAGAGGGATCTGTCTCTGTATTGAGGGCTCTTCATACAAGCATTGCACAGTGACTTTTATTTTTCCTCCCTTTTTTTTTTCTTTCCATTTTTACTATGCTTACTCATTCTAAAACATTTTTTTATCCTGGTCCTTCATGTAGCATGAAGACCTGCTGTTTAAATTAATCTGGCTTTAAGAAAAATAATAACATTCCCCCCCTCTTTCTATTTTGCTACGGGTCTGAAGTATGTCACTCCTGTAGCTAACTCTTGTCAGGGTTCACCTTGGGGGCACAGTGACTGTTACTATTATTTTGTTGTTATTGAAGTCATGTCAGAATGATTACTACCCTCAGTGACCTGCCATTTTCCCTTCTCTTCTCCCCCTGCCCCACTTGTCTCTCTTTATGCCGGAGCCCTGCACTCAGTATTGGTAGGGGATATGCATTTCTGTGTTTTATGGGAGACATTTTATTTGCATGGTATTAGGGTGATTTATTCTATATAATTAATGTCAGTTTTGGATTTTTTAGGAATTCCAGGAATTTTAGGAATTTAGAACTGGCTTAATATTATGGAATAATATTATGTAAAATTTTTCAAAGAAAAGTTTACTTTGTATTATTTTGAATTTATTTGTGTGTATAAATTTAATGGAAGATGCCTGGATATTGAACTATGTATGTTACATGCTTTTTTTTTTTATCCATGTTTATTCTTTCTTAGAAGTAGAGCTCATTAGCAAAGGTCCTGTAAAGAAAATTTTAAGTATATTTGTAATGTTTGCAAAACAAATTAGTGGGGCAGTGGTGGTGCACACCTTTAGTCCAGCACTTGGGAGGCAGAGGCAGGCGAATTTCTGAGTTCGAGGACAGCCAGGGCTACACAGAGAAACCCCGTCTCAAAAAACCAAAACAACCAACCAGCCAACCAAAAAAACTTGTGTACTGGATCTAAATTTTTTGTAGCTGTTTATTTTCTGAAATTAAACCCAGGAAAGGATGTTTTTTGCCTTCATATAAGAAAAAGCACTTAGCTTGATGGATAGGCATTGTCTTAGTTAGGGCTTTACTGCTGTGAGCAGTCACCATGACCAAGGCAACTCTTGTAAGGACAACGTTTCATTGGGGCTGGCTTACAAGTTCAGAGGTTCAGTCCATTGTCTTCAAGGAGGGAGCATGGCAGCATCCAGGCAGGCATGGTGCAGGGGGAGCTGAGAGTTCTACATCTTCATCTGCTAGCATTCACTCCCAGGCCACTAGGACAAGGCTATTAAAGCCCACGCCCACAGTGACACACCTACTCCAATAAGGCCACACCTAATAGTGCCTCTCCTTGGGCTAAGCATACTCAAACCAACAGAGGCATGATGGTCCTTCTCTGAAAATATTTAGCTCTTCTTTGAAGAGAATAACCGTAGCTATAGTGAGTGACTAAGACATTACATTTGAGTATACTTAGAAAATATAGTTATATTATTCAAGTCTTGAATATATTGGCCAGAGTTAGAAGACATACTGACTTTAATTTCCTCATGTGGCTAGACTAAGTGACACCTGCTTGTAATTCCAGAGCTCTGAGGTAGAAGATTGGAAATTGAAGACTAGTCTGGACTGTATAGTGAGAGCCTATATAGAAACAACACTGAAACAGAAAGCTCATGTTGGTTCGCATAGCTTTTACAGGTTTTCAGTATGAGCTTATAATTGTTAATGCTTTTATAAAAACATTAGAAGCAAAAGAATAAGCAGTAAACAAAATACCATAAAGTCATACCAACATGATAAGTTTATTTTGTTATATGTCTAGATAGTTGTGACTTGATGTAAAATTCCAGAATGCCTTTCCACGGTGATTAAAAAAGTACTGTGCCACCATAAGCCTTCATGCTCTTCAACGGTTCTAAAGTAGATACAGTATTGACACAGTTTCATTTGTGAAGACTTTGAAACTTAAAAAGAAAAAACCTGTATTTGGAAAAATTACATTTGGAGCTATAATTATTTAGCAGTAAGTGATTTTGTTGAATGTAGGGCGGTGAAATTGTACCATATAGTCAGATTTGTATCTGTCTGAGTCCTATCACCCTTAGTTAATCTGTTTCAGGATCATAGCAGGACGTACGTATTTTGTTTCTATAGGGGTAAAATAAAACCTGACTTTTCCAAAATACTACTCTTGATAAAAGTAATATTTTTGTTTAGGTGACAAACAGCATGTTTGGTGCTTCAAGAAAGAAGTTTGTAGAGGGGGTGGACAGCGACTACCATGATGAGAACATGTACTACAGCCAGTCTTCCATGTTCCCACACCGGCCAGAGAAAGATGTAAGTCACACTGTTTCCTCAGCAGCGGGGCTGTGTCTAGTTCCCTGAAGAGGAGCATGTGGACTCCAGGGGATTGTCTGTGCCTGGCATAGGCGTAGGTCCTGGGACAAAAAGATACACCTTGCTCTGTCATGGGAAACGTTAGTGTCCTTGATTCTTAAGCAATAATAATGTTGTTATAGGAAGTATTCAAAGACATGGTCTAAAGACTAACTTTGAGGTAATCTGTTTTTTTTTGTTTGTTTGTTTGTTTCATGAAAAGTATTTTATTTATAATAAAGCAAGTGTGCTTACAAAATTAAGCAAGCACATTTGTACATCCTGGCTGTAACTCTAGTTTGCAAGTTAAGAATACCCTTCTTTCTCCACAGCAACAGAGACTACGGTCTAGCCTTTGGTACTGTGTAGATTATACAGTGTAGAGGTATGCTTTGGAAGACTAGTAGATCAGCAATTCTTTCCACATGAAAGGTTGTGAAATTTATAGGATATTTTAAAATAAATTAATTTAAGTCATTTTAATCTAGTTTATGTATCTTTTAGTCAAACCAGTTATATTCTGATGCTGTGTATTTGTTCGGCTGCTTTTTTTCTTTCAATGCTTTATAACTTTGCTATTTCCTAATTTCTTTAGCAGTGTTCTCAGTTCTGTTTTAAATGTTTAAAATATGTGACAAATGTCCTTTTAAAATTAAGGCTCATTATTACTAATTTCCTCACCAATTTTTAAAAGATCACAAATTGGCTCAACCTAAGCTAACATTAGGAACCTATCCCATTTCTTCAGTCCCAGCCTTTCTTCATTATTGTTACTTGAAAAATTTGTTGTTTTAGAAACAAATCATCAATACCTTATTTTCCCTCCAAACTTTGTGTGCATTGGCTTTGTTTATCCAGTGTGCCCTTTAATACCATATGGAGTAGTGTCTCCTAGTTTTATAGTGTTTCTTGACTATCATACTATTTCTATTTGATGTGCATTCTATTGAAGAAGTGTTTTCATGTGTCTGATTTTAGAGTTGATTCTGAAGATTAAAAAGTCAGGAGTGTAGCTCAGTGGTAGAGTAAGTTCTTAGGATGAGCAAAGCCTTGGGCTCAATTACTAGTGTTGCAAAAATGTTTGGGTGTAATATTTGATAGTATTATTGCAGAAACTATGAAACTTGTGCATTTTGCTATGGACATGTAATAAAGCCACATTTGTTAGAAAAGTGTAATAGATATGCTCATGGAAGGATGGGATTAAGAACATGTGAAGATTCAAACTGAAATTCAGAATTGAGCTTATATGGACAATGAATAACAAAGAAATGTCTGTCAGGGCTAGAAATATGCCTCACAATGAAGATCACTGGCTGCTCTTCTGAGAGGACCCGGCTTCTATTCCTGACACTCACATGGCAACTCACAACATTCTCTTAACTCCAATTTCAGGAAATCTAACACCCTCTTTTGACCTCCTTGGTACTGCATATCTGTGGTATACAGACATACACGCAAGGCAAAACACCTATACTCATAAAAATAAATATTTAGAAAATAAGATATGTCTGCCTTCCAGGACTACTATGATTTTAAAATCAGAATTAGTATATCTACTTTACCCAGAGGCTCACATATATTAATACTATTCTAATACAGTTGATTGGCACAGAAGTGACAGAATATTTTCCTTCAGGAAATTTTGGTGCTCAATTAAGAAGTATAATAGACAGATGAAGAATGAACTCAAAAGCAATACAAATATGCTTGTGTTCTGATTTTGCCTGTAAGCAAAAATATCTCAAAACCTTTGTTTCTTTGCATGGAAAATTGTTGCTATTGCTGTTACCTTTTTCTTATTACAGACAATACAGGCAATCTGTAACTTTTAAAAGTATAGATACATAGATCAAAAGATCTCAAATCTAGATAGAACTAATTAACTGTTAGAATTGTAATTTTATACTTCAGATATTTTCATCAGAGTTCTAAGAATGAAAATTCCTGGGCTGTGATGGCATCTTTCATCAGAGTGTGTAATAACTTTTATTCCCATCAGCATCCCCATGTCTTTAAGAGTATCAGCTCATAAGTCTTGCCATATCGACCAAAGTAGTTTATTGTTTTGATGTATATGTTTCCCTTTTCATTGCTGTTACAGAACCCCAAAGAGAAGTAACCTAAGGAAGGGAGGACTTACTCTAACTCAGCAGTTGAGGGAGATACACTCTATTGTGGCAGGGAAGGTGTAGCATCAGAAGCCAGTGGTGTGAAGGTAGAGGTTGTCAGCTGATCACAGAGCGTCCACAGTCAGGAAGCAGAGTGAACCACCGAAAGTGGGACCCGGCTATAAAACCTCAAGGCCTGCTCCCAGTGATTCCCTTTTCTAGCCAGGCTCCACTCTAAGGGTCGACAGCCTTTCCGAAGTGTGGCATCAGTGCACACATGAGCCTATGGTAGACAGTTTACATTCAGTGTATCAAAACAATGGAAGGTACAGATTTAATACACACTGAGTGACATCTTTCCCAAATTCTTAATGACCATATGTAGTAGTTGTATCATTCATGTTTGTGCCTTCTTTTATTTCTCTTGATACAGGCTTGACCTCTTCTTTTATTGCAAGTATTTTTGCAAAATTTCCTCTTTAGTTTATTCTTTTTATATTACATAGATATTAATCATATTATTAAAAATGATCCCTTGATACTTTCTCTTTAAAATAACATTTATGGTTAATACATAAAACATAAAAGTTGTCCATATTAAGGGAGCACCATGTGATGATTTAATATGGCTACATTTTGTAATGGTTAAATCAGCATAAATTGTTTCTTCAAACAGTTGTTATTTTGTGGCTTTCTGTGTGTTTTCATGTATGCTAAGGATTGAACGCAGAGCCTGGTGTGTACTAGACAAGTCTTCTACCACTGAGCTGCATCTCTAGCCAAGGCAGTTTTGAAAAATGTTTTCTGGTTTACATAATCCTAGGATTTTCCTATAAGTTAGTCTTTTGCAAGTTTATGGGTTCTTCTTTCTTCCACACATCTCCACCCTTTCCCATCCTTTCAGCCCTCTAACACTGGATAAGAGAAAAAAAGGATAGAAAGAAAAAGGGCTACGTCATCTTTAGAACTACTTCCTGCTGACTAGGGCCTACAAGTTCCTTGGGGCTTGTTTGATCTTTGCCATCAGGATAACGAATTTCTTCTTGTTCTTTCTTTGAGTATGACTACTTAAACTGTGACCAACAGTGATCAACCAAGAACCAGTCAACAGCTCTCAACCCCTCTGAAAAGTCCCCAGAATTCCAAATGTCACATAGTTGCAGAAACTTATCATCCCTGCTAGAGCACAAGACAAATAATAGTTAGCTGTTGTGGACAACATTGGAAGCAGCACCATATCCCACACCTGGCATTAAAATGAAAACATATTCTTATAATATTGCTAAATTTTCAAAATTCTTACTATATTTTTCTATTTTATTTCATAACCTGATTTATAACTTCTGCCCATTAGAAATGTATCCTGATTTAAGGTGTGAACAGTGAGGTGGCAGATACTTGTCTTTTGTGGTATTATCCAATTGTCTTTATACCATTTATATTTCAGATGGTGGGCCAAAGAACATTTTTCTTTCAAAGCCAGGTAGTAACTTGGCTCTTGTAGGCTAAGAGACGGAATGAAGGATGCTACATAGCTATAATGTAAAAAACACTCTTGGTTATGCAATCTGCATAACAAATAGTGTGCTAGCTTTTGATTGTAGAGAGTAATTTGCTTATCTTTGAGAATATTTACTAAATGGTTCAGTGAAATGGCCCTCTTTACTATATCAACGTTTCCAGTGCTCTTGGACATGTTTTAAAAATCATACTGAATCTGTATCTAGACTACAGTAGTTTGAATTGCTTTGGCTCTATAGACCATTTTAAAAACTCAGATAAAGTCTCCTATATCCCTTTATATGAAAATTTATGTCATTGGGGTACATTAATGCTAATTTCAATACCAATACTGACTTCCTTTCAGAAGGATCTTTCTTGACCAGGAGTGTAGCTCAGTAGCAGAATATTGCTCTTTTCATTCCTGTCTTAAGGGGAGGGTCTTATGTGTGTGCAGGGTTAGAGGGCTGTTCCTGGTGGGATTGAATTTATGTTTTACTTGTGGAGGCTGGAGGTCAGAGGTCAACCTCAGTTTTTCTTTCTTGGGAGCCATCTCCTCGTTTTCTGAGTGTCTCTTATGGAGACCTGGGCGTTCAGTTGAGGGTAGGCAGAGTGGCCGGAAGTCACTCTGTTCCACTCCCCACCGCACACTGGGATAACCCTGCCCCATCCACTGTGCCTTGCTTTTCATGGGCTTGCTTGAATCTCTGTGCAGCAGTGAGTGCTTTACCACCATCCTGACTGACGTCAAGGAAGGCCTTCTCACTGACGTTTTCATGCAGTATCGGATTGCTCTTTGCTGCTATACATAGTGTGGATTTATATATAATCACGTACTTTCTGCAAAGTGCTTTTAATTGCTTTGGTGACTGAATATTAGAAACCCTAATATAAGGTTTCTAATATGAGTTTACATTTCAGGCGCATGATTTATGAGCTATGTCCTAGGGCAGATTAAGCAGTTTGTGTGTATGTACCTCATCTGGAACATAGGGACGTAGTGTATAACTAGCTGGCGGTAGTGTAAAGGATTGAGTGGATAGTTACACATTTAAAGAAAAATAATATGTTCTTCAGGTGTTCTTAATATGATTATTAGTATTATTACACTTGATTCCCTGGATTTTCAGGTAATTATGTATATCCTTGCAAATAATAGCTATTTTGTGTCAAGATTTCTGGAAAGTTTTCAGATATAAAAATTTAATGAGAACATAGCAACAAATGAAAACATAATTTTTAATAATAATTTATACTACAAGAAAGCTGGCTAGTGCTTGAGTGTTGATGTCTGTTTAGTCTATCTTGATCAAGCCTTTGGAGGGGAGAGGGTTGGAGAAAATAATATGACTTTGAATTATCTCTAAGTAGAATTCTTTAAGCCTCTATGGTGTCTGCACTTGAGAGGCAGATAAACTATACCTTCTCTGAAATCATTAATTAAATGCAAATTTTTATACTTATTCTAGTCATAGAGCACAAATATAATCTCCCCATCTGCATAACTTTAAAAGTATCTTTTTAACTCTTTGCTGGTTAAATTACTAACTAGTTCTTTTGAATGTCCTCTTTCCAGACCTTTGATTTTTAAGCACGACCTATAAGATATATGTGATTTCCAATAGAATGATAAAACCACATGTGGTATTATAATAGCAATAAGTAAGAGTTTGCTGTATACTTAATCCAACCATTATGAACTCACACCTAGCCTTCAGAGCACATTAGCCTACAGCCTTTACAGATAATAATACTGATTCCCATGCCAGTAAGAGTAGTTTGTTACAACCTAGTATAAAGTAAAGATATCTCTTGTGACTGTCTCTCTCATGGTTAGTATTAACTACATAAAGGAGTTTGAATCTCTGATCATTTCTTCTTCCTTCCTCTCCCTCCCATTTGGCACCCTCCACTCTCACTCCCAGAACCTTCTGTGGTTGTGTCCCTTTCACATTGAGTTTTGTATTTAGCTATATTTATTACCTGAGAAGGCTTCCCTTTGATCGTTATTTCATAAAAACTTTTACACTATCAGCATCATTCCCATTGTCTTCTAAAGTCTCTGGATTTCAAAACTCTATAGCATTTGGATCATGGAAATGATTTAGCTGGTTAAAGTGACTGCTGCCAAGGGCCTTGATCACCTGAGTTTGTACCCACATGATAGACAGGGAGAAATACTTCCCGGCAAATTGTCCCCAGACCTCCATTTGGGAGCTGTGGGGTACACACATGCACATAAAATAAATTATAAAGCTGAAATTTTAAGCAACTTTATTAAGGATAAATGCACATCATTTATCACTGCCTAAAATACCTGGTTATTATTTAATCCACTAGAATTTAAGCTAATCAGGGGAAAGGATTTATGTCTATATAGTTAGATGCATGCTTTTAGACTCTATAGTAGTTAGTAAATAATACATTGCTTTCATTGAAGAGAACGGGAATAGATACTGTTGAAAATTATTAGAAGATGGAATGTTAAAAATCTTTAAGATCATCTTATAAACGTTAATAGAGAATATGGTCTGGGTGTGTATGTCAGGGCTTTTTGTTTTTGTTTGCTTGTTTTAAAAGACAAGGGTCATTATGTGCCTCAGGCTAGCTTCGGATGCACTGTGTAAGAATAACAGAATTAAAGGTCCAGTCGTTTCTAGAATTTATTAGCAATTCCATCATCTTCAAACAGTATTTTGAAGTTAAAATGGAAAGAAAACGATAGATCTGTGAAGCATCCAGTTTCACTATCTAGAAAAATAGTTGTAAAATTTTTTTTTTCCTACCATACATGGTTTTTGTCAATTTTATTTTTTGGGTTGTTGGGTTTTTTTTTTTTTGTTTGTTTGTTTGTTTTGTTTTTTAATTTTGTTTTTTTGGGGTTTTTTTTTGTTTTTTTGGTTTTTTTGGGGATTTTTTTTGGTTTTTCGAGACAGTGTTTCTCTGTGTAGCCCAGGCTGTCCTGGAACTCACTCTGTAGACCAGGCTGGCCTTGAACTCAGAGATACTCCTGCCTCTGCCTCCCAAGTGCTGGGATTAAAGGCATGAGCCACCACTGCTGTAAAATGTTTAATTATCAATTAGTATTAAGAATTTCTTTTTTTTTTATTTAATATAATTTTTTATTTACATTTCAAATGATTTCCCCTTTTCTAGCCCCCCACTCCCCGAAAGTCCCATAAGCCCCTTTCTCTTCCCCTGTCCTCCCACCCACCCCTTCCCACTTCCCCGTTCTGGTTTTGCCGAATACTGCTTCACTGAGTCTTTCCAGAACAAGGGGCCACTCCTCCTTTCTTCTTGTACCTCATTTGATGTGTGGGTTATGTTTTGGGTATTCCAGTTTTCTAGGTTAATATCCACTTATTAGTGAGTGCATACCATGATTCACCTTTTGAGTCTGGGTTACCTCACTTAGTATGATGTTCTCTAGCTCCATCCATTTGCCTAAGAATTTCATGAATTCATTGTTTCTAATGGCTGAATAGTACTCCTTTGTGTAGATATACCACATTTTTTGCATCCACTCTTCTGTTGAGGGATACCTGGGTTCTTTCCAGCATCTGGCAATTATAAATAGGGCTGCTATGAACATAGTAGAGCATGTATCCTTATTACATGGTGGGAAATCCTCTGGGTATATGCCCAGGAGTGGTATAGCAGGATCTTCTGGAAGTGAGGTGCCCAGTTTTCAGAGGAACCGCCAGACTGATTTCCAGAGTGGTTGTACCAATTTGCAACCCCACCAGCAGTGGAGGAGTGTTCCTCTTTCTCCACACCCTCTCCAACACCTGCTGTCTCCTGAATTTTTAATCTTAGCCATTCTGACTGGTGTAAGGTGAAATCTCAGGGTTGTTTTGATTTGCATTTCCCTAATGACTAATGAAGTTGAGCATTTTTTAAGATGCTTCTCCGCCATCCGAAGTTCTTCAGGTGAGAATTCTTTGTTTAACTCTGTACCCCATTTTTTAATAGGGTTGTTTGGTTTTCTGGAGTCTAACTTCTTGAGTTCTTTATATATATTGGATATTAGCCCTCTATCTGATGTAGGATTGGTGAAGATCTTTTCCCAATTTGTTGGTTGCCGATTTGTCTTCTTGATGGTGTCCTTTGCCTTACAGAAACTTTGTAATTTTATGAGGTCCCATTTGTCAATTCTTGATCTTAGAGCATATGCTGTTGGTGTTCTGTTCATAAACTTTCTCCCTGTACCGATGGCCTCAAGGGTCTTCCCCAGTTTCTTTTCTATTAGCTTCAGAGTGTCTGGCTTTATGTGGAGGTCCTTGATCCATTTGGATTGTATTAAGAATTTCTTAATTCAAAACAAGACAAGAAATACTAAATCCACAAATGCCCAGTTCTAAAACTTTAAACACACCATGACTGTGATAAAATTTTTTTCAGTTTTTCGAATTTTGGGTTTCTGTTGGGGAGAATACTTGGATTTGGAGGTTTGAATTACTGAAAGATGGTTAATCTATAATGGCAAAGTTCTCTCTCTCTCTCTCTCTCTCTCTCTCTCTCTCTCTGTGTGTGTGTATGTGTATGTGTGTCTGTCTCTGTCTGTCTGTCTGTGTCTGTGTGGTTTTGAAAGTATGTTGTAAATTGGAAAACAGTATTTTGAGAGATAATTTGAGTGATTGTGTGGAAGTGTCCTTGTTACAGATGAGTGCATATTGAAGACTCTTTTGATTACTAGACCTAAATCCTATGTCTTTTGATAAATTCATACTTTAGCCACTAACCGTGAAGGAACTCAAGGCAGCATCATATATAGAAACTTCCACTGGCATCCTTTTTTCCTTTCAGTAAGAACAATTTAATCTTAGTTGTCTGTTACTGAGGAATTCATTACTTTACCATTTTAAACAGTTATTGATGAAAACACTTACTTTACTGTATCTGATTAAAAATTGTCAGCTTTTGTAACTTACTGACCATTTTATTTTTGTGTCTTCTGCTGTCCCCTTCCCTTCCTCTTGTTTATTTTAGTGTAGTACCTCCTCCTTGTTCTTCTCTTTATTAGATTTACTTGGTTTCACTTTTTTAAAACCATTGCTTTTGAACTTAAATTTTTTATTTTAGATTTTTATGCTTGTATGTTTGTGTGTGTTTGTGCACATATACATAAATATACTTTCTTGGTCTCATTTTTTGTGTGTGTAGATAAGATACAGTCAAAAGCTAATAATTTCTTCTTGAAATAAAATAAGCAGAGGAACTCTCACCATCCCTTTAAGGAAATTAGACCAGACTTTAAAGGATATATTTTAATTCTAAATTTTTGAATTTTGAATTTTTTAAATATTTGTTAGAGAAGTTTTATTTTAAAATTTTAATTCCATCAACATACTGTGTTCAGTATTTTGTAAGTTAAGAATTTTCAGCCAGAGTTCTGAAGCCACCACGGTGGGAGATGGATGAAAGAGGACCATGTGTTGTAGGTCAGGCTGCCTTGCACGGTGGCGTCCTGTCTCAGAAACACAACAGCCAAAGCTATAGTCTGACGTGCTGATACATGCTGTGGGGAGAGTCAGGAAAGGAAAAGGAGCCAGCCGCCTAACACCTTGGGAAAATAAATAACCAGGGCCACATTATTTCAGCTGCTTCTTTAAGTTTTTGTCGTATTGTTTCACTGCAGAATATAGTTCTTGAGAGATGTAGACATTGCATAGTATAATTTTAAACTGGGAATATGATAGTCTACTTGATAGTTTCATCATTCTGTAGATAATGTAGCACCTAATCTTTTCCCACCATTTAGCATTTTTGAGACAGTAAAGCTGGGTTGTCTACTTACACTGCATTGTATACTGTAATGGCTTTCTTGGTTTAAGATTTTATGTTCTTCTAAGAAATTGTTTTTATGATTACCTTACCATTTCAATACATAACTTTTTAAGGTCTTTTAATAGTTGATATTTTGCCAGGATTCATTTGTAGTTTTCATTAAGCTGTTATGGTCGTGAGAAGCACTGCTTAATGTGTAGCGGTGGTGTAGGAGGTGGTGTTTACTGTCACGCAGTGCTGAGGGTCCACTCCAGAGTGCCCTCTCCTTGATACCTGCTCTTCTCAGTTCCCCAGAGTTCAGGCTTCAGCACACATGAGAAAGTACACTAAGGTGTGTTCCTTGGCTTTAAGTATTCAGTAAGTATACATTATAAGATGTCCACTTGAAGATTTCTATTCAAAGTAAGTTACATGTTCATATTGGCCAATGTCTTATATGTGAAACCTCTGAAAGCACCACCTCTTTGTTTTATAGCTAGTCATGATAACAAACTCATGATTCATAACTATTGTCACCATCCACAGGGTTATTAAAAAATAGTACATCATTGATTAATATGTGTATAAAATATTTATAGTTAATATGGTAACAGTTGTGACTATTGCCCAAACAGAGGAATTTGATCATGTTTTAACCTGTTTGATTGATTAAAGATTATGTAGTTTGAGTATTACTATAATTGTCTAGGATACACAAAGTGGATGTAAGAAGGAATTTTTGTTTGACTTTAAAGAAGACCTTTTGGAATCTTTTCCCTAATATTCTTTTATTACTCATTTTTATATTCTTCAATAGGACTGAGCTTCCTTTCCTCTCCTAATCAACTGTTGTCTAGTCACCACTATTTCTTACCATGTGCTTTGATTATGACAGTAATGTAACAATTAGCTGTGTAGTGTTGGCCTCTAACAAGTGTTACCCCTACAGAAACTGACCGATCCCTTCATCTCTGGGCAGAGTGGTCTTTCCTGGTGAGGCTGCACTTCTGCTGTGGCACTTGCAGTATAATGCATATTTCCTCTTTCCCCACTAGATAATAAACTTCTTGATGTCATGGCCTATGTTTTGCGTAATAAAAATGTTTTGATGGTTGTGTGAGATGGAATAGTGAAGCACTGCTGACATGTCCTCGTGCGCTCAGCGTAAATTACGGTTTATAAACGGCACTCCTGCGTCCCTGTCTATAAAGAAAGACAAAAAGAAGCAGCCTTTTTTGTGAACGTACCATACCATGAAAGAATTGCTATTCTTCCAGGAGAGCAAGTTCTTGTACATTGAAAGGCATCATCGTACAGAGACTGCCATGGAGTCAGTGTCACTGACTAAGAAACCCCGTAAATCCCCAACCCCGTGGGGCTTAAGTTGTGTTTTTACTTAGTTTGCTTTTCTTTCTGGTGGTTTTTCTTGACGTACATAGCTGTGTGAATATAAAACTCAACAAATATTTTTACAAAGTACAAACTTTTATTTTGATAATAGGCTAAATTTAGAATTTGTTTAAATGTGTAGACTAAAATCAATGTCATGCATAAATTAAGCTAACTTTGAGAGTTTAGCTTTGTATTTTTTTTTAGTAGCCTCACTTTTCTTTTTTAAGTGAAGTAATAGTGTTGTTTTACTTTAGTATAACTTAAAAACCCTCATAGTATTAATAATTTCTATTTAAACAATTTGGTTTCATCTGGTTGTGGTAGTCTTTGTAAGAAATGCTTATGTTTGATGAACGAGGACTTGGGTTTGGTCTTATGTTTATGGTATGAAGTATAGACTTGTAAGATGTAACTACAATATTCTGTCTTTCTTTATGCTCTAATATCATTAATTTGTTCCTAGATGCTGGCATCACCATCTACGTCAGGTCAGCTGTCTCAGTTTGGGGCAAGTTTATACGGGCAACAAAGTAAGAATTTTGTACTTATTCTGGGATACTTTATCTTTAAGGAAAAAAGAAGAATCAATTTCTACCTTTGTGGGTTTACAGAAGGGCTTAACAAAAGATAGTTAATTTTCAAAATTATATTTTACTTGTGTAGTAAACCTCATTTTATTGGGACTTACTAATTCTCAATGCAGTATTTCTTGAATATAGCATATGTTCCAATTTATTTTGACATACATTCTTTCGCAGTTTCTCAGAAATTTGCTAAACAATTAAAAGTAGCCATTCTTGTGCTTTTAATAGGAAGAAGTAGATTTTTGGTTGGTTTAGAATTTTACCTATTACTGTAAGCCCATTATTTAGCAATAGTTTTGTGAAATAGCTTTCATGTGGTAGAAAAATATTTATTTATTTTGCTTTGGTTCTTTCTGGTTATAACACCTAAATTTTTACTCATAGTTCAGTTTTTTCTTTATGTAAGATTTTGTTTTATAAAGCATTATACTTTAAAAGCGCTTAGCACAGTGCCTAGCGCATAGTAAGTGCTCAATAAATGTTAGCTATCACATAAAATTTTATAAAATTAAATTATAATTTTTTTATTTTTTTAAATTAAATTACCAAAATGTTACATATTAATACGATTTTATCATCTTTTTTAGTGTAAAACAGTCTGCTGATTTCTCATTACTGTTGTTAATGGAGGCTGGGATAAAGTGTTTAATTTACCATCAAACAGTGGGAGGATAGTATCTAGCTACTTCATCAGTTTCAAGTAAAAATTAGTTTAGTTTGGAACTTGCCTTGTGTGAAGAGAAGCAGGTTTTTGCTAAGTGCCAGAAAAGTGTGTCCTATTACTTTACCCTGCGCATTGATTTTAAGGTTTGGGCAGTAGGGGGAAGGGGGATCCTTATTTTGTATAAAAAAGCATTGTTTTCATTTTTATTTTCCCCTTGTCTTTTATTCCTCTTTGATATGAGATAGTTTTGTAATACAGAGTTAGTAATATTAAAATGAATTCATATTAATTTCATATTTAAGCAAGAACATATTTTAAAGGCTTTTTTATTAAAAGTGGAGTTCCTTATTTATCTACAATTTTTTTTTCTGCCTGTTAAGCCAACATTAAAGCCTTATATTATGTTCTTGTTATCTTATATATGGTGTGACTTTTACCCCTTTGGGGAAGCCTTCTTATACAAATACTCAGTTGTTTAAAGCTCTCTTCTGTTTCAACATCTGCATTAGCCCATTTTCTTTTTAAAGTCCACAGTTTATCTTAGTAGAATGAAGATAGAAAATGGATAAAACATATATCTGAAAAAATGAAGTTGTTTTGTAATAGTAATTGTAACCAGCTGTCTAGGCCTTGAAGTTTTTTTAAGCTGCAGATATGGTAGTGCTTTGGGGGATGGATTGGGTTTGGAAGGTAGCAGTGTCCTTGGTGTGGCAGACATTGACTGACATCTCATTTTAGTTTGCTTGGCTTGAAGGGCATACAGAGATTGAGGAGTGAGCAGATTATTTTTCTTCGAAAAAATATCTTAAAGATACTACCTAGTTTTACAAGAAGCCATGTATAATAAAGGTTTTGTTGTTGTTGAGACTTAGAAGGGGTCACCATTTCACTTGTATGCTAAAATGTGAGGTGCTAACTTTAGTGAGGGATAGAAAGAATTAACAAAGGATTAGATTGGAGATGTTATTCTTAAGGCAACTTATTATAATCACACAGGAGATTAGCAGAACTTAAAAGAACTTTTCTCACCTCAGTTCTACTGAGTGCTACCTTTAACTCTATATTTTACAAATTCATTAGTGATATATGCTATTCAAATGTACTATCCATCAGTGTTTTTTTTGTTATTGTTGTTTTTTGTTTGTCTTTGTGTTTTTTGCAACAGAGTCTTAATATAGACATTCTAGTCAGTAACTCAGATCCTCCTGCCTGTGCCTTCAGCATGTTAGGATTGGCGGGACTTGTTTTTATGTTTGGCTGCTGTATACTGAGCCGAGGCCTTGCACATGCTAGGCAAAGCACTTTAACACTTAACTCTCTACTCCCAACTTTTTGGCTATTCTTGATTTTTTTTAAAAGTTAAGAATAGAGGACATAAAGAGAGCTATCTTTCCCAGAACTAAAATTTAATGAAATTAGACAGCGGGGTGGGAGAACATCTTGGAATGGATACATGAGTGCTTGAACCTACATTTTGCCAGATTGGGGGTAGAAGTAATTATGTAGCAAGCATATAAGATATCCAGAAAATACTGAATTAGAGGATTGTATGATTTCAGGCCCAAGAGTAATATAATATAATTCAGTCACAATTGTAAACATGAGACCTTACCTAAGGGCTTGTGTGGAGACTGCTCAGCAGTTGATAAGAGCCAGGCAGCACATTGTATTCAAGTTGCATACCGTTTTCTAAGGGTGTTGATAAGATCTGAGTGAGTCTTACAGCCTTGCATGTTCCTGGGCCCCAAACTTACTGGATTGAAGTAGACCAAGAACCAGGAATCCTTTTCTCCTAGATCTTCATTGCATTGGAATGAAGGAGTTGTATAGTTGGAGTAATCTTTCATTACTCAGCTAAGTATTTACAACCTTGGAAGTGGGAAAAGGAAAACTTTATTTAGTGTCTCCTAGTGTGTAGACAGTTAACTAGTTGTCCTGATGGGCCATAGACATTTGTGTCTGGATTCGGAAAGGTCCCAGGCTACTTGAGAATAGAAGTAAGTCTTCCTAGGATTTAGAGTCCTGACTTGGTGAGTGGTGGCATAATTCTAACTGCTACTCATCTGAGATCGCAATAGACTTTTTAGAGTAAGAGCATAATTGAGACAGTTTAAAAGTGATGATCCGGACAGTGTGAAGCATAGGGAAAGTAGCTTCCAGTTGCTTTAGGAATTAAGTTTTATATGCTTGTTGTGTGCCTACTGCATATGTCATACCATCCTAGACACTAGAGATAGATATGTGGATGGGACCATTTTCCTTGATACTGGGAGCATACTATATAGTAAACACACTGCTATTTCTTATTGTGTGTCTTGATTGTCTTTGTCTCATTAGAACTTTGTCTATGAAAAGTACTTAGTAGATATTTGCTGTAATAATAATGAGAAACATGAGCTTCTCACATATATTATTGGTATATGCCCTTAGTTTAGTGATGAAACAGTTGAGGGAATGGGGAACTTTCTGGTTGTCATATGGTTTCAGCTAATAGTAAAGTATAATCTTTAATATGGATTAAAGATGAAAGTTGTATCATCAAGTTTTCCCCCATAAAATGTCTGTTTTTCTGTGGAGACTCAGTTAATTAAACTACCTTATTTTTCTTTGCCATTAAGATCGTTTGTTGGGTCTTTCAACTGCCATACACACATTAAAAATGAGGGGGGGGAGCTGGTGTTCCAGTATTTACTCTGTGTTAATCTTCACAGCTCCATGCGAGGTTAAAGAACTTGTAAGGTCTTGTAGATGGCAAGTGATAGAGCCAGAATTAAGTCCTTTGTAAGAATGGTGATCAGAATATGAGCTAAGAACACAGGTTTTGAAACCCAAGAGCACGCTAGTGATAGTGTTGAATCTACAGGTGCCAAGAAGCTGCTGAGCACTGTCTCCTGAAGACTCTGTGACATATGTATTGATGAGTGCTGCCCCAATAAGGTTCTGTGCCAAAACCTAATCAACAGTATAACAAGTAACAAAGTTCCTGTTAATCACAGTGCACAACTGAGGAACTACTGCAGTTCTTGTAATGAGTAGGACAGAATTATTAGTCAAGCTCATGATATGTGTGAGGAGTACATACTTTACACGAATCATCAGGAAGCCTGAGTTCCTGGAATGAATGGCCTTGAAGGAGCCTTTGAGTACAGGACAGCTAAGGAGCTCTAGTAAGTCACATACTGACAGGGGAGCATCAGCAGGTCCGTGTACTGAATGAGGGGACATTAGGGAACAAGCTTATCATATCTCAGAGTAGGAAGCCTTGTGAGCATTCAGACTGGGCTACAGAGATGGCTCATGTTAGGATCACCTGGCTGCTCTTCCAGAGGCCCCTCCAGGGTCTGTTCCCTGCACCCATCAGTGACTATGGTTCCAAAGGATCTGACATTTTTCTCCTTAGGAACCATAAACACATGTAAACAGGCATGAATGGGCAAAACATTTGTACACATAATAAAATAAAAGAAGAATCAGCCTGTGTGCTAGCTCTTGTAAAGGCAGCTGGTGCCAGCCTGATGCCCTGAGCTCTACCAGTTGTCCTTTGGCCTCTGCATACATACAAAGGAAATACATAAATGTAAAAGAAAGTAGTAACTTGACTAAGTTCTAGTTACTATTTAGTTTGCAAAGGTTTTTATGATGCCACCTCCTTTGTAACTCTCACTCTGCTTTGCAGAAAGTGAGCTGAATGGGGAAGGAGTGAGTCAGGCAGGAGCATGGGAATTGGACTAGTGACTGCGAAGGGGTCAGATTTGGGACAGTTTGGAATACAGTCTATACAGTTTATTATATAGTGTTTGGAAAAAAATACCATATTTATAAGATTTGAGACCTGTATCATTATGTGACTGGGTGCTAATAATCTATAGTGGACCTTTAGGTTGGGAAAGTAAACAAAGTTTACTTGTGGAAATGTGTGGTACTGCGCCATGAGAATTGGTCCTGCAGAGCTACTTGTTTCTGGTGTTCTCTGGTTCACAACAGCTTCTTGTTTCTAGTTTTGAATTTTAAAACCAGTTTGCTTTATCCATCTTTCCCATCTGATGTATCCTTAGTTTAGGTAAGGCACGTGCTCCTTTAGGTCTGTAATCGATCCCCTTTCATTTTTCTTCCCCTTGTTTCCTAGGCCCCCTGAGCATCAGGGACTGTAGGCAGCAGCACCATTTACCTTGTCATCTGTCTGCATTCTCATACAGCTTGTCCTGTCATGCCGGCTCTAGCCACCTGATTTTGCAGCATTACCACTACCATTCATCTCCCGACTTAAGTCGTGGTCATTATTGTATTTATATAGTCTCCAGGAGACCGTTTCTAGTCCCAAGCCTATGAAGTATTGTGCATGCCCCCAAACACAGGGTCTTACTCACCCCTTGGATCTATGTATATACTTCATAATCTTGATTCCTGTTGTACCAGAGAAGGGAAGGCATTCTTAGGGAATGGTAAATAGTGAAGGTCCAGGGACAGATTTGGGATGAGGGAGGAATGAAAGAGGATTATTAATCATACATAGAGTATCTGAGCAGGGAAATGTTAATTAAGGTTAGAAGAACTTTTTTCTTGGGGGTCCTGACAGAGTTGTAAAGACTTAAGTTGTGGCTGTACTTAATAATATCCCCAAACCCTGGTTGTACCTTTAAAAACACTGGGATTGTTTAGGGGCAGTAGTTCTCAACCTTGGGTCACAACTCCTTATGGGTGAATGACCTTTCACAGGAGTCACATATCAGACATCCAGATATTTACATTATGATTCATAACAGTAGCAAAATTACAGTTATGAAGTAGAAACGAAAACAATTTTATGGTTGGGGATCTGAAGAACTGTGTTAAAGGGTCATAAAGGGTCTTAGGAAGGTTGAGAATCAGTGGCATAGGGTAAAGCTTCTACTACCCATGAATTCCCCAAACTCAGAGTAAGTTACAGTTTGTAAAGAAGCAAAAGTTAGCAACTTACTCTAAAAAAGTGGCAAGTAATGTTAATTGTGAAAGTACTTTGAAGCTAGAACAGAAACTGGATTTGTGGCTTCCTGCTTTGTTGCATGTGATCTGGTTTTCAGAAGCCCTGTTTTGTTTTTTATGTATATGTTTATGTGTCTGTAAGTTCATATGTGTAGCCTGCAGAGCCAGAGGATGTAACATCTGTTGAAGATGGAGTTAGAGGTGGTTGTGACCTCCTGATTGTGGCTGCTGAGAACCAAACTTAGGTCATCCTCTCTGAGAACTGGAGCACCCTGAGAGGTTTCTCCAGTTTTTCTACTGTCGTGTTGAGGTTAATGGCTTGTTTTACCTCTTAGTTTATAATTTGGTGGATCTCAGAAGTTTGTTATTTTGCTCTAAATTCTTTGGATTCTGTGACAGAAATACCAGAATAAAATGGTTTTACCTGGAAACTTAGTACAGGAGAAGTTGTAGGTAAAGTCATGGACAGATCAAGCACTACTTCAGACTATGTCTTTTGTTAGTTTGGGCACGACAGTGAATTTCTACAGAAGTCTAGATCTTTGGTATAATGGAAAGAAAGGCCCCATACAGCTGCCAGGTTTCAGGCATTTGGTGCTGTAACTGAACTCTCCCCTTTTGTTAATGCTTTTTATCTTTAGAAAGGACTTCTGTAGATGGTACAACTTGCTATAAGTATTTAAGATACTGGTGTGAAGCTGCTGCTCTCTTAGCAAAAAATCATGGCATACTTATATTTTTCATCAATTATGAAAACTTAGTGTGTGTACATTCTTGTGTTAGGGCACATGGAAGACAGCTTGTAAAAGGCAGTTTCTTTGTACCACTTGGATTCTAGAGATAGAATTTGGGTCAGTGGGTCAGGCCTGGGGACACCTTTACCCACTGGGCCTGCCACCAACCCTGTAGAATGCTGAAATCAATTTTTTTAGGATTTCTGAAAAAAAGGTCCATGAAGACTTTAATTCATTGTTCAGCATCGTGTCACATGTGGTAGGCATCGGTTCCAAACACACTGCATTGGTCTTCCTTAAAGAAGTTGATTCAGAACTATGCCCTTTTAAATCATTTTTGTATTTTCATTCCTTATGTGTAAAAATTGGGATAAAAAAAATAAATGTCTTCCTTATAAAAATTGTTTAGGGAAAAAAGGCAGAGATAATTTTGGTTAGGCGGTCCTTGAGTGTCACTGAGTTCCCGCAGATGCTCACAGAAAAAGCTCCCATACATAGATGTGTCTCTTACCTTTGTTGTTCACATACGCCACCAACAGTCATTGAAGGGTTTCTTTTTGTAGCACGTATGTGCTGTTCTTGTCCTGATGTTTTAGAGATGATGTTCTGTTATTATTTATAATTAGAAGATTAAATCCCCCCGAAACCTATCCAGTTAGTCATAGTTTGACTCCAGTAGCTCCAGGGTAATAGGTTAGTACATTTTGTCTTCTAAATCTCTGTGTACTTTTATTCAGTGTTACTCTATTTTAAAGAGCTTCAATTTATAAGTCAAATTTCAGCTAATCCTATTAAATATTTAAGAATTGGTGATACAGTTTGTAATATGTATTTTCTTTTCATCATTCATGAATATTTCAACAAAATGAAATAAATGTGTTAAATTTATTCTCTGTTTAACCAAGATGAATCTGGAGGCTGAAATTCAAACATTCTTTACTTCATATTGTCCTCTTCCCCCACGTATTAATATAAATTAGTTAGAACTGTCCAGTCTTTAATTGAATAAAACATATTATCCATTGTTGTTTTCTTGGCCAGAATGTTCACCAGTATTCAAATTATGTACAATATTTAAAGTAGTTCTAAAATTAGACATTTTTCTTACACATGGAAAACTACCCAGAGGGGAAGTTACTGTGGATAAAAAAAACAAACTCATTTTTTGTGGGCCTAATTTTTTTAACAGGACAAAAAGTGAAATTTGAAGTTATGACTTAGAGCGAGTGATGAAAGTAAAAGGAAGAAAAGGGTGAAACTGAAGAGAGACTGGGCAGACAGTAAAGAGAGGATGGTGGGAGAGAGGGGGTGGGGCAGCCCACCGCATAGCCACATCCAAAAGGCTGGAGGGAGGTGATGAAAGGTCTTAGGCACTCACAGTGCTGTGGGCATCCCTGTTCTGCCCTCGAGAACACGAGGAGTTTAAGAGCTCCAAATTCTAGCCCTAGTTCTTTGTGTTGCCCCGGGAGAAGTCAGTTAACTTATCTGAGGATCAGATTTCTTATCTGTAAAATGTAGACAGAGTAGGGGATCTTTAACATCTGAATGTGTGTAACTTTGGCGATGAGTAACTGGCAAATACAAGCCTGTTGGAAGTTTTCATCTAGAGCTGACTTTAAGACACTGTGTAGAAGTAGAGATAATTAAGCACCTGAGGTTAGGAGCCTTTTTGGTTTTACTGCTATTTTCCCTAGCAGCTTTTATGATATTTGCCACATACTGGGCCCCTAGGAAATGTGTTAGGAAAATTACCATTTTGATGGGTTTCTTATGGAAGGCACCCACAGCACCTCTAGGAAAACTGTATGATTGAGGGAGGGCAAAGGCTGGATTTTAAACTCTTCTTTATTTTTGTCCCAGATTTAGAGAAAATGGTAGTAGGTAGTACTCTGTATAGACACAAATAAAATAGTGACAAGACTGTATGTATGCTAGGCCAGTCCCTTCTAGGTACCTTAAACTGCGAGGCTGATAGATTTCAGCTAGCTCTCAGTGCAGTCTCTGAGCTCTTTGTGATCCCAAAAGACATATTTTACAGATGTTTGGCCAAAGTACTGTATATAAGGCATAGACTGAGAGAAAGTGCAGTATGTGTAGGATTCTATTTCTGTGAAAGGCATAGACTCCAGCTCTTCAGGTATTTGAAATGCTTAGAGCCAAAACTGAAACCAGAAGGAAAAATATCTTACATCCCCAGCACTAAAGTCATTATTTTCTGATGAGTTATGTCTTTTTTTCTTTAATTTAACTTCTAAAATAAGTTTGATTGACTAGTGTATCAAATAGTTAGCACCCTGAAAACAAAGCACTAAAACACGTGGCTCAGAAAGATGAGGGAAGGAGGCGTTCATAGACAGGGCGGCAACCTAAACAATGCTGTGACGCTGTGAGAGAAAAAGGAAGGAAACAGACTGTTAGCTCTCCATTCTGAATTTCCAAACAATTCACATTTCATTCCATCTGAAAATAGTGGGCATGTCAAACATCTAAAACACAAGTTTGTCCACTTTGATTAATATTTTTGAATTTTATACCTGAATGGCAAAACACAATAGTCTTAAAAAGCATACCTATAAACATATCTATTCTTCTATTTGGCCCCAGATGTGCTTGAAAAATGTAGGGTCATTATATTTTAAAATATTTTAAAATCATACCAGTTTTTTAAATTATACCTATATCAGATTAGGGTTTTCTTTTTAACAGTTGCTAAATATTATATGTTGGGTTTGTAAAACTTGTAATGTTATAAAATATGTATTAATAAATTTCTCTAAAATGCTTTTACAAAGGACAATATAATATTAAAGATACTATGACAAAGTGGGAGTGATTGTCTTTTATGTACATTAATTATAAATTAAAACACAATATTGCAGAATTTCTTAATGGCATATTTGCATGTGCTAGTTTCACAAATATGCCCTTAATGAATTTGAGAACAAGATCCATTTGTATTATGTAACATTTTATTTGTTATAATTATTTACATAATTTATTGTAAAATAGAAATATGAAAATACAACATAATCAAAATATTAAATTTCAGACTAAAATTTTTGTTTAAAATTAGAGTCCATTTGCAGTGAGTTGAATGTTAGGTCATTTTAAAATGTTTTAAATTGCCAACTCCAGAAGATGGATACCAATTTCATTCCTGATGGCAATGAATTTCCTTCTTCTGAATTTTCTTATTAGGTGCACTAGGCCTTCCAATGAGGGGGATGAGCAACAATACCCCTCAGTTAAATCGCAGCTTATCACAAGGCACTCAGTTACCGAGCCACGTCACGCCAACAACAGGGGTACCAACAATGTCACTTCACACGCCTCCATCTCCAAGCAGGTATTTATTAATGGACCAGAATATTTTCAGAATGTATTTTTGTAGAGTAAGCAAGCTTTTAATTTTTTAGTATGGTCATTAACTACTTGGTTTTCTGGTTCAGTGCCTTGCACTCAGAAAACAGTACCTAATGCTCATCTGATTTCATTGCAAAGTGATAGCATTTTGATTTTGAAGCTAAGCTAGTTGTCATCTGAATGGATCAAGGTTTAATTGCCTCCTGGGGAGCTTTTACAAAAAGCTGTATATACCTTTTCCCTAAAGATGTTCAATTTAAAATGACTCCTAGATAACTATTCCCTGCTTGCTCCTTCACCACACATCTGTTGTTTAGGTACAGTAAAAGAAAACAGTAACATAGATTATGTATATTATTAATATCAAGAGGACAGAATAATTTGAACTTTGAATGAAATTATTCTAAATATATATATGTATATATGGAAAACATTTATAATTTATATCATAGTTGTCCCAATAGTTCTCTGTTATGATGGCACCTCTTTTAGTTCCACTATACAGTTAGGAATACAGCCGGAATGTATATTTGAAATTGTAGGGGTTAGAGCAATTGATTGATTATAGAGAATTTTAATGAGTGATTGTAGAGAGCTTATTTAGTATAATGGACTTCTTTTTCAGGGGTATTTTGCCTATGAATCCTAGGAATATGATGAACCACTCCCAGGTTGGTCAGGGCATTGGAATTCCTAGCAGGACAAATAGCATGAGCAGTTCAGGGTTAGGTAGCCCCAACAGAAGCTCGCCAAGCATAATATGTATGCCAAAGCAACAGCCTTCTCGACAGCCTTTTACTGTGAACAGGTAAGATGTTTATTGATACTGCATATAATTGTCTTTTGGGCTATCCTCAGGTTTGCCTTTTCATGTGCAATTCTTTGTTTTTGAGTCGTGGCTTCTGTTTCATAGCTGTGTTCTAATTGTATATTTGTGAACAAAGTTGTTACCTATCATAATTCTTTACCCTCCGCAGACTCAGAACATATTCTCTTAGAAAAAAGATGGTTTTATTTTACATAACATGCTAAATCCTTTTGTTGATGTGATATTAGAAAGGAAATGTTCTTGGGTTGTCACCAGACACATTTTTATTGATTTATCCTATTATTATTATTAAGTAAAGCTGTCCAGTGTGTGCTGAGAGTTGTGGGTTTCTGCCTGTGACTGCAGGAAAGCATGCTGGGTCATGGCTGCCATGCTTTAGTTATGCAGTGTCCAGACGCCCGCAGAGCTGAAGGCTGTGGGTGCCTACTGCAGAAATACTTTACAGTCATGTGGACTACTTCAAAACACTGTTCTTTTAAAGTTTATGTCTAAAGATTCAAGACAAAAAAATAAGCTGGTGTTTTTCTTTCCATTTTGTACAGTACGAATAAGAACAGGGATTTATTTGTTAGTATGTTGAAGCTGTGTGGGTAACATGAGGGTTATATCTAAAATGTAAAGCTTTCTTGCAAAGCAATGTAAGTTTGAGCCACATGTCATGTATGTTTATTCTTAGTTTCCATGGAAACTATGTAGTGAAAGAAAGGCCCTTCACGTAGTTGTTGCTGTCCTGTCCACCTCACGTCTTCTTGTCAGTCAGCACTAAAATGGGTGCTTGGCGGACTTCCTGCTCAGCCTTTACCCACAGACTCCAGTTATGTTATGTAGGCTCTACAATTTTCTGTAATGTTATCTAAGCTTTTAAGAAATTATTTGCAACATGTTATTACAACTCTTTTTGATAGCGTCTAGTTAACTGTATTGTTCAGGCTTTATTGCATCATTCTGCATTCTTGTTCATTTTATATATATATATATATTTTTAAATTTTTACTTTCCTGTATTTTTTTCACATTTTAATTATTCAAAAAATACTTTGCATAAAAATGTCATTGTAATAAAACTCTTAACTTGTGCTTATGTGTACTCCTTATACATTGTCTTTACTATGAAATGGCTTTAGTTGAACACTAAATCCGTATTTGAAGGTACCTATACAACGAGCAGCTCTAGTATAATAGGAAAAAAAAGTTTGTTGACAGAAACGCTAACTTTGCTCTGGAATGCTAGTTCTCCTGAATTAGGGAGAGAAGTTACAGTTGTCACCTCCAGATGCTTAACCCTGTTCTACACTTGCATGCTAACCTATGAGAATGACAAAGTTTCTTTGTAGTATCTTCATTAATAATCCTTATTGACATCTTTATCTGGTCTTCTTTTGAATGTAGTTTCTTTTTATTGTTTTGCTTAGGTTTGTATAAAAAGAAAAAGGAATTGTTTATAATTATTTGTAAACCAAGTTATGCATTAATTCTAAATTGGAGTACTATAAGGAGCTTTTTTCCTATTTAGTAGATGAAAACTAAGCTCTATTTAAGATATGAATGATGAGTTTTCAAACACTGAATTCAGTTTTTTTAAGTACCTGGTCAGTTTACTTTAGATCAATTCAACATTTATTGAACACCTTGTAAATCTTAACACCAGGGGGCAGAGAATGAATAAGACAGACTCACAGGAGAGAATAGCTGGGAAAGACAGACGGGTTGTAAAGAGAAGACTTACACTGAAAAGCAAGCTTTATAAGTCAGGAACGAAAGCAAGAGTTGAGGAGGGTAATCTTAAGCCTCCCTGCGTACTGTTGAGGTAGGTGCACTTATCCAGCGCGGTAGCACACCGGCAGCACTCAATGATACTCTTAAGCTCTGTTCTTCACCATTCATAAATAAGTTTCTTTTTTGGTTTTTAAAATTAATTTGTTTAAATTGTTTGATACTTTCTTGTTCATTGAAGAATTTTAGAGAAATTTTTAAATTAAAATATTTTACTCTCAGATTAGTATTGGTTTTGAAACATATTATTGTTTTATATGAGGAGACCCAAAGTATATACTTTTTTTTTTTATCTCAAAGTTAGTGTTCTTACTGTATATCTAAAATTATTTTCTATGTACCCAGTATGTCTGGATTTGGAATGAACAGGAATCAGGCATTTGGAATGAATAACTCCTTATCAAGTAACATTTTTAATGGAACAGGTAAGCTTCCTCTGGAGCTAGTACCCTATGAAAGTACAGTAGAGTTCTGAAACACAAGCAGGTCGGCATGCTGGGCTCGGAATAGTAGCAGGCCTTTACTGTTTTAAATAGAATTTAGTTTAGAAAAAAAAACTGTCAGGGATAGTATTTAACTAAACAGCAGAGAGTCATTTAAATGCCCCCCTCCCCCAGCTTGGCCTTGTAAGATAATATTTTGTATTGTAACATCAGAATTATTTTCTAACATCTAAAAGAGTAAATACTAATTTGGACTATATTTGTGTCTTGGAATCTTGGTTTTTTTTCTTCATAATGTTTTCTGTCCTTTGCCCTCTCACTGAGGAAAAACAGTACAGATTAGGTTCGGTGGTAGGACATTCTGATTTTAGATACTTGGATCGAAAAGAATCTGTCAATCATAGGAAGCACTTAGCATTTTTAAAAATATCTTTAATGAAAAATTTCACATTTAATTCTTATGAAATTTGATCCAGTATTATCTATAAGATTGAGCTACCTGGAAAGTAACTCAAATTTTGGCAAAAACTAAAGTTTGTTGGTTTCTTTTAGCAGCTGCTTTAGCAGGAAATAAACAGGGTGTGGTAGGTATTGCTGGCTTGCCTTGCCTCTGTGTGCTTGGTGATGAGAAATAAGAGGTGTGCCATGATCAGTGAGTGCATCAGCAGGACCAGAGTTAGTGTCACTGGGCGCTATGTCCATGAGGTGGCGGAAAGGAGAGGTCGTAAGGTCAGCATGCGCATGGCACAGGAGAAGAAGACCAAAGGGAGCTCTGTCGCAGCTACAGCTTCTGAGTGTTCTGGTGGTTTGCTGAAAACTGAAGTGGACCAGCCAAGATTAAAGCCATTGAAAGAAATGGAAGACTTTAAGCATTCAAATAGTATATCCATTTCTTTCAATGGAAGATTTTAAGCATTTATATATTATAGTTTTCTGGGTGTGACTTTAAAACCTGTCAACTTTGTAATTCTTACAACAAAGTTGTATACTTCATTGCCTTTAAAGGGTACACTTTTTCATACCTAGTATGTGAAGTCTGGCTGCCTCTCACATGTCAACTGAATAATGTTTTTATATGCTACTGTAAAGTTTCAGGAATTTAAAATTCTTAGATTTTATACTGGGAAAATTATAAATTGTTGGTTAAAACATATTCTAATTGTAATACATGACAATTTTAAGTTAGATCTGGAAGGAACTAAGGGTATGTATTAAAAGTTAATTTTTACTTGATGAAGATTTCGATTAATCAAAATTTGCGAGATACTAACTTAAAAATCAAAATAGTAAATAAGATTTTAATTTCTTTTGTTTTGTCTGTATTATATTTTTAATGAAAATTTAAAAAAAATAACTTGTGAGAAATGGTTTATTTCTACCTTTACACTTGTCATTTTAAATTATCACCTTCTTTCGTGTATTAAAACAGTCCTTTTGTTTTAATAAACAGAGTTACTTGTAGGATAGTAGTTATACTTTTAATTGTGAAAATTTTCAGAAAAATCAAAATTAATTGGAAACCAGCCTCACAATTATACATGCTTTTAAAGCAAGGCAAAACATAAAGAAAAATGATTGTATACGGTTAAATTGTAGGTAGAAAATTAAGTGGTTCAAAATTAGAATACAGGTTAAGAACACAAAAGGTTAAGGAAAAAGTAATTAAAATAGCCAAAATAGGGAAGTTGGGTTAAATGTTTATGTCAAATGATAGCAGTATAATTTAAAACAAATACATAGGTCTTTATTCAGTATATTTATTGAGCGCCTACTGTGTAACAGGCAATATAAACTTCTGGGTTTTGATCATTCCTATACTCCCCACCTACTCCTGATACATAGGAGTCCATCCTTGCATGGAGCTAACAAACATGCATGTGTACACACTTTTGTCTCAGACTAAAGTATACAGAGCAGAAGCCCTCAGGGCTTCTCTATCTGCTGCTTGCCTCAAAGTCTTTCTGGACATTTGCAAGAGGTAATGTCATCATCGCATCTTAGAGTTGAAGCTCCAGGTAACCTAGATACTGCCCCATCCAGTTTTAATGAAAAGAGCAGCATGCTAAACAGTGCATTCATCCTCCCTAAGGAGCTCTGAGTTTTATTACCCTCTTCCAACAAGGCAAATAATGTACAACCCCTCTCTTTATGGCTACTTCTCTAGACTTGGGTATTGTAAGGAGCTGGCTGCATATTGCTTTCCTCAGTTACTAGGGAATTAATTCCATGACACGAAATGAGTCCACAGAATCCACAGCATGCGTGCCCACTGTCATGCACCTACCACAGCAGCCCTGCACTATTAAGGAAGAAGACACTGTTGTTTCAAATGAGATGTTCAGCTTTTATAATTTCATTGTAAATGTTTGTGAAATCAGTAACAAGTGTTATCTCTTATGATTTAGATGGCAGTGAAAATGTGACAGGATTGGACCTTTCAGATTTCCCAGCATTAGCAGACCGGAATAGAAGGGAAGGAAGCGGAAACCCGACTCCATTAATAAACCCCTTGGCTGGAAGAGCTCCTTACGGTAATTCGTACTTTTAGTGATGGCCAATTAAAGGTTACAAGCATGTGCACTACATACATACGTGTTTGTGTAGTACATGCATACATGCATGTGTATACTTATGTTGTCAACGCAGGTTAGCATTACTTTGTCAGAATTCATAAGCTGCAAATTGTTTTTTCTTTCCATGTATCCACCATCGCAAAGTTGAGTGGTAAACTTTAGTACAAAAGTCTAAATACTTGATGTCATTGCTATTCAGAAGTTATTTCTTACATTCTGCGTGCTTTAGTTATATGTGATTAGTTTTGTGGCTTGGCTTTTTTAGTTGGCCTCACCTTTATGGGAATATATCCTTGGTAATTAATAATAACTGCACTGAGGTATCTATCTAAGTGAAGATTTCACTAAATTCACACTGGGGCTGGAAAATTCATTTCAGAAGGAAGGCAGTCTGAGGGCACTTGGAACAGTTAGCAACACTTTTAGTTTTTGGCTACTGTGTGCCAGCACCAGCTCTTCTGCCATCCATGTGGCACACATTCCTACATATGTGCAATTGCCCTCTTGCAAAGCCTGTGAGAACCAGTGCTTATGATTTTGTGCTTTTATCGATTCTTAGCCATGATTAGTATCCCCAGTCACTCTTGCTTACAGTCTCTATAAGTTAAGTGATTTGGGTAGGAGAGCCTGAATATCAATGTTTAGAAAACCATAGGCAGTGGCAGAATAACAGCTGAGATAAAAGCTTTTGTGAAATTAGCATAGCTAGACTATTTTTTCTGATAGAGGCTGGTATCGAGGCAATAAATAATGAGATGAGTTTACTCATCAGTTATTTTAAAATAGAGCTCATATTTTTCTCCATGATCAAGGATTTCAAGTTCCAAAGTTGTGGATATGAATAAAAATAATGTGTGGAGGAAAAACTTTGTTGATCATAATCTTAAACCTTCCAAATCTGTTTTCCCAAAATAAGAGACTGTGCCATGCCCTGAATGTGTGTGCCTGGCCGCTTGCTTCTTGGTGCAGACGCTGATGTTGTTAACCTCTCCCCAGAGGTCCTCTCTTTCATCCCTTTAAACATCCCGTTGCTCTCCTTGGGCCATCTCTACTTTCTCCATTTCCTTCTTGAATTGTGGAGCCCCCAAACTGGATTTGTAATCCAATAAGGGCCCGGCTAATAACAAGTATAGTGGGAGAGTACTTCCCAGTTCTTGCTTGTTTTACATCTCTAACAAGGAGTCCAAGAAAATGAGAAATAAAATGGAATTGTTTTATAATTGATTGCAATTTTCTCATTCTGTAAATCACTTTTAAATAGAATATTGACGTGTTCTTTTAAATTTTATCATATTTATTTTCATTTGACAGTTAACTGGTGTTTACGGCATCTAGTCAGATATTTAAAGCTAGCTTATCCTGAGAGCCAGCATTTTGAGTATTATTACCAATATCAAATACACCTATATAACATTAGATTGGAATTATAGGATTACTACTTGTTTTCCTTGTATTGCTTTATATGTTGCTTCTTTTTAGCAGTAAACCAAAATTTCTTTGTTGTTATCCTGAATATTAATTTTGGAGTTATCAGTTCACATGCTTTTTTAAAAAAAGCTTTTGGTATATTGTGACAAGCAAAGTTAGCGTCTTATGTAGTTTATAAGACAGTATCATAGCTTCAATTAGTTTTCTGGATTATTTTCATTACATAGTTGGAATGGTAACAAAACCTGCAAATGAGCAATCCCAAGACTTCTCAATACACAATGAAGATTTCCCAGCATTACCTGGCTCCAGCTATAAAGATCCAACGTCAAGTAATGACGACAGCAAATCTGTAAGTAGCTGAGAACCATGTATGTGTGAGCAGTGTAGTTTTCTCCCTTTAGACTTGACTTGCCTTACACTAATACTGACTAGACGCTGCTGCAGAACTGTTTCACACTGTAATAATCTAACTTCTGAAGAATGTAGAAAGCTTTATAACTTAGAAAAGAGCCATTTTTTTCCTATTTCATATAGGTTTGCAAATTTCTGTTGAACTTGTCAGTTAATTTAGACTTTTATTGTAGTCCCTGTCAGCTGGACCCCATGAAGTTTGATAATATAGACTTCTAAGGAGCTGTGTTTTTCTTGAGTAAGTTTTCTCCTTGAAGAATCTGTATGAACATTTTTATACCTTTGTTGATTCAACATACTCAGCTTCTGATTTAACAAATATGTTTATTTCTTTCAACATTCATGGCAAAGAGCTTGGTTTTTTTGGCCGGGGGTGGGGGGGTTGTATGTATGATGGGCTTAAAGAAGATTGTTGGGCAAAGATGGAAATAAGTGTCAATTTGAAAAGGTCATACATTCCTGGTTTATCTTTGAGGTTGCTTTGGTAATATTTTGATATAGAAGTGTGTGTCCACAAAGCATAAAACCCCAAGAAAGACAAAGATATTTTTCATATTCACCCCCTCCCCCATCTATGAATGAGATTTAAAAAAGAAAAGACTAATTTTCTTGAGATTTCTTGCCCTTTAAATACTCAGATGTAGACACAGAATTTGTTCCCCGAGGCAGTTAAGGGGACATACTTTGCATGTAGAAAACAGGTAATGACTACTAATTTAAATATAATAGTGACTGACTAGCAGGGTGTTGATGAACTTCGCCTTACATATTAGCACCTCTAATGTCATGCTTGCCTCTTTCATGCTAGAATTTGAGTACATCGGGGAAGACGACTTCAAGTACAGATGGACCCAAATTCCCTGGAGATAAAAGTTCAACAACACAAAACAATAATCAGCAGAAAAAGGGGATCCAGGTGTTACCTGATGGTGGGACTCCATAAATATGTCAGATATTTTAAAGTGCATTTTTCTCTACTTTTCTTAATATAAAGTAAAAATAACTGTGTTTTTCTTAACCAGGTCGAGTTACTAACATTCCTCAAGGGATGGTGACGGACCAATTTGGAATGATTGGCCTGTTAACATTTATCAGGGCAGCAGAGACAGACCCAGGAATGGTACATCTTGCTTTAGGAAGTGACTTAACGACATTAGGCCTCAATCTGAACTCACCTGAGTAAGTTTTTTCTTCCACGTTTGTACTATCTTCTAGCATGTAATAGATTCTCATACTGTTACCTTTTTCTTTTGAAAACAGAGTAACCCAGGCAGGCTTTTTAGGCATTCTCTTGTATCCTGTGCCTCAGGCTTGTAGCTAATCTCCTCAGCCTGCTGACTCCTGGGCCATTCCTTCTTGCTAGCCTATAGATTACTGTCACTGAGAAATACCAAGGAGCCATCTACAAGGCATTTGGGTCGGTCCCCAAGCCACATCTTTATCCAGCCCATTGATCTTGTCATTATTCGAAACTGTAGGCTCACCATAAATGTACTCTGTTGCTTGCTTTCTAGCTGTCACTGTTTACCACATCTCTCTTATGGCTGCGACTCTATTGGAACTTGTCATTCTTTAGCTCTTCTGCCTTCCTCAGGGTTCTTATCTCCTCCTCTGATGAGCTCACTTCCTTCTCACCTTTACATTTTATGATGAATCGTAATCGCTCACTTAGGCAAGCTTGACTGTCTGCCCTTCTCACTTCTCATCATACTTGCATACTTGTCTGTATCCCTTGTATCTGTTTGTTTCATTCTTGACCATCTTCTGGTTGGACTACAGAAGAGTAATTTCATTGTGTGGTCTTGATGCACACTCATGCTCAAGAACTTAAAAGAGAGTCCAAAATTTTGCAGGCATACTCCTACCTGATGACAGTCCTTTCAGAACCTTTTGTTTGCTTTTGGGTGTGTTTGGATTGGTTGGTTGGTTGGTTGATTTTTTTTTTTTTTCTGCTGTTATCCTATGTGACTGTTTTACATTTCATCAAGCCAGCAATAGCATTTCCTCCTGTTCAATAGCTCTAATAACCTGGCTTCTTTTTCTACTTTACAAAGACAAGTGTAAACAAATAGAAGAGGGCATTACCTGGTCCTGCCTCCAAATCTAATGACCTGCCACCAGTATAAATCTGACATGCCCTTGCCAAAATTTCTGGTCCATGCTTCTTGCTAAACCTTTGTAAAACCTCAGGAGTGTGAGTCTTAACTTTTTCTCCTTCCCCTGGTCTTTCTCCTTTTCCTCTTAATCCTTTACGTGTTGTACACAGTAAGCTGGCGTTCTTCCCCTGAGCTACATCCTCACCCACTCCTCAGGACTTTGGAAATGGTCTTGCTGGTATGTTCTAGGGTGGCTCCTTAACTAAGCACCCCTGCTTCTGTCTGAGCAATATTACATATGCCATGATTTACTTCCAACTTACAACATTTTTCTTTTGACATTTCTAGTCAAATGCAGAGAAACTTGATTCAGCCGCCTTTGAGTTATCACATTTTTAATTCTTTTTTTTTTTTTTTGAAGCAAACCATCTCAAATGTACCATCATGTTTTTTTTCTAATTTGTCTTCTCTCATTCTATTAAATCCATTTTTCCTAGGAGGACTCTGTTCCCACAATTCCTGTTAAGCAACATTCCCACTTTATCTTGATACTCAGTCCTCACTTGATCTTGAAGTTTCCATTTTGCCCTGATAACACTGGCTCATCCCTCAGTTTCCCTTGCTCATGCCAAGGATGACCTTTGGATTGTCCTCTTGTCTTATCTAGACTTGTGCTTTTAAGGACCACATGGATTGAAAATTCCAAACACATTCCCACTGCAGAATTTTTCCTTGAATTTAAGATTTTAGATATAGTTACTAGCTAAATATCTCTTTAAGATTTGGGTTAAACCTACACCGTGTCTATGCTTTCTTAGTCTCCATTAATACTTTGAGAAACTCGACATCATCCTTAAGTCCCTCCTTCCTTTTCTCTCACATGCAGTCCTCTCAGATTGATACAGAATCTACTCATATTCTCATTAACTTGCTACCACTATGGTTTGTTGCCTGAATATTCTGCCAGCATATCACAGCAGATATTCTTGGGTTTCTTCTTGCTCTTTTTGTTATGGCTTTGTGTAGCACTCAAAGATAATTCTTTCTGTGCTCAGTACCAAGTACAAATTTGTTGTTCTAATTTAAAAACTCCCTGAATAGCAGCCCTGCAGTATTCACATCATCCTGTCTTTCTTGTGACTCCACCTCAGAAGATGCTTTTCCCTTTGTTCACTGGCTGCCTTCCTCTGCTTCTCATGGCAAGCTGTCTCTGCCTCAGTTCTGATATTTGCCTTGACTAGTGCAGTGTTCTACTAGCTAATTATCTGTGATTATCGCTCTCATATCTTTGAATGTTTGCTTACATATAAGCTTACCAAATCTGACTTAAACTGACTACCCTATTTAATTATATAACCAGTATTTATCTGTTTTGCAAATTATGTGCCAGTGTTCAATTAGCCACACACTTAAACATAAAGTAAGTTTTCCAGTATCAGCAGTCTTCGTTGGTTCACTTACCTTGGTCAGAGCGTCTTGAGCAGTCAGTCCAGGTGCATAAAATAGGCCCTCACTCACGCCAGAGGTTCGTGAGTCCGGAATCTGGCTCCTCCTCAGTACGGCTTTGAGTGAGACAGGTATGGAAAGTGATGTAACTGGAGAGTAGTGTGGAAATGAACTTAAGTAGACCATTTACATTTGTACCTAAGTATATTTTGATTTGCAGTGCTTTATATTCTGTTGGTGGAATACTAAAGGAAGCACTCCTGTGTTAATTTTCTGCTATAAACTTGCAGTAAATTCAAGAAAGGGAACCAGGAAGGATGCTTATTTTTTTATTTGAATTCTTTTTGTTACCATTTTCCTGAAATTAAGTTAGACATGCAGTTTTCTACTTTGTTCTTTAAAGTTGCTTCTTTTTTACTTGTTCAGAAATCTCTACCCCAAATTTGCATCCCCCTGGGCTTCTTCACCCTGTCGGCCTCAAGACATAGGTAGGAGAATGCATTTGTGTTCACATTTGTTTAGAAGATACTTTCTAAGAATCAGTTAATAACACTTTTGTTTGTTGTTTTATTATGCAGACTTCCATGTTCCATCAGAATATTTAACAAACATTCACATTAGGGATAAGGTGAGTGTAACTGTCTCTTCTTGGACATTTCTCTTATCTACTGTCTTGGCCCGCTTCCGGTTCCGACGGCATGCTAATCTGTTAGCAGTCTTAGGGATATGCTTCTGTATGCCATTCACATATGGGTAACAGTTTTATTTCTTTTTTTTTATTAATAATATTAATGTTGTAGGCCTTATTTTTTAAAACCAAACAATGTTAGAAATGATAAAATATTTCTTATAATTAATAACTGTAACCATAGTGAATGGAAATAAACTAACTTGGAAAATTTTGTGATTCTCCTCCTGACATTTTTATTTTATGCCCTTACTCATAAGATATTATCCAGATAAAATGTTTTTAATGGGACAACCCACAAACACCCCTTTGAAGTTATTGGACATTTTCCCACTCTCTGTGCCGCACCAATACTGTAGATCTGAGGCCACAGTTGCCTAAGTGTTCCACAGTCTTTCCTTAGACCAGGGTGGAAAGCACTGGAGACCACCGAGTTCATTCACCAAGGCCTGCAGAGTAGGAGAGCACGTGTGGCGGGGGGTGGGGTGTGCTGCACTGACTGAGGCATGCTTTGTGTTTACGTCGATATGTCAGATGCTCTGTGCGAACATGAGAACTTAAGACGATCACATTTATCCTGAGTTTATAGTTTTGTAGGCTGTTTTCTACTTTGTGGAAGGAAATGTGAAAAGGTTATCTTTTAGGCATCCATTTAAACAAAATATGAGTACTGTCTCTCTCTGATTATTATGCTTATCCTATGTGATATGCTAGAAAGAAATGATTTGTGCATCACTCTGCATGTAGACTCAGCTAGCACTTACAAACCTGTGTAGCTGGGATTCCATGGGATACCTACATAATCTTCATTCTTTACTTCAGCATGGGGTTCAGCAAATAGCCTTGTTTATTTAAATGATAGCTGTCTGTGCTAAATGAAGCATTTCTGTTTATCCTTCCATTTTTATTTTAGTGGTAGCCATTGTTTTTTTTGTTTTTTTTTTGTTTGTTTTTGAAATTTTTACATTTGTTTTACAACTTAGCATAATTTGTCTCTCGTAGCTGGCTGCAATCAAACTTGGCCGATACGGAGAAGACCTCCTCTTCTATCTGTATTACATGAACGGCGGGGATGTGTTACAACTCTTAGCCGCAGTAGAGCTGTATGTTCAACTATCTTACCACTTTCTCTCTAGCATATCTTGGATAGAAGGTTTTTAAAATGATTATGGTTATAGGTGTGTTTTTTATTGAAAATTCTCCATTCCATGAAGTGTAAGTTGTTAGCAGGGTGTTGTTGGGTTGAGGTGCCTGGCTAGCAACTCCAAACCTTAGCTTCATTCACAACAACAAAGTATAAATAAGAGAATCTGAATTGTTTTCATTTTTAGTAAAATGAATTTTGTTTATTTTGAGAGCATATTGCAGCTTTATAATCATTGTAATACAAAAAGAATTTTAAACTTGATGTCAGCTGTCTGAAATGACATGTATGGTGAATTTAGTTTTTTGAATGTGAGTTATAAATCAGGACTCATGGTTGTGGTTCTTGTAGAACCAGATGTCTCTGATGAATAGACCCAGAGTCTCATTTGACATACATCAGTTATTACTCTATAGATAAGACCCTGCATGTTTGTACCTTTATGCCAAAACTAAATTGTCAGTTTTTTAAATTTCTCAGTTGAGAGAATTTATTTTTTTCTCATTTCCCTCTATTTTTTGTGAAACAAGGTTAGCACCTATTGCTTTAAATCAAATCATAATAAAGAAATGTATTGCCCTCCTCATCCATCTGTAATTAATTGGCTTTTTTTGTCATGTCATCTCTATCTGTGAACTACCTAACTTTGCAGGAAAGCACACATGTACATAGAGGTTCATCCTGGTGGGACATCTGTCCCTTTGGATGTTGCTACCCCAGTTTATAACTGCTGTGTATCAGGTGCCTGGCTTCTGATGGTATCCTCTTAGATTCTGAGGATTTATTATTTAAATTAAAAAATTAAACTTTACAAAATGGGTATTCTATTATCATAGCTATAAAATTGTGTGAACTTAGTCAATCAAATGGGCGTTTTACTTAATAACTTGCCTAGTAATAAAAAAGTCAGTGGATTGTTTTATTATGTACTTGGATTTCTGTTATTCAGTATGTTTGGTCTGCCCAAGTTTTATTTTATTTATACATACATATATACATGTATATGTATTTTTTTAAATGCTCATCTACCTTTTAAACTATTATGTCTACCTAAAGTAGATTCAACTTTAATGTGTATTAAGGAATACGCTTTTGGTACAAAAGAAATTATCTTGCTATATATAAATAAGGTTATATTTAATAGCAGAGCCAGATACAGAAGCTTCAAATGTATATATTTTTCTAGCTTTGTATGGGTCCCAGGAGAAATTGATTGTTTGTGTTTTAAACATTAAAGTTTTAACCGTGACTGGAGGTACCACAAGGAGGAGCGGGTCTGGATCACCAGGGCCCCGGGCATGGAGCCCACCATGAAGACCAACACGTATGAGCGGGGCACCTACTACTTCTTCGACTGTCTCAACTGGAGGAAAGTAGCTAAGGTAGAGTTTTCCATATGCAGAGTATGGACATAGATGGCAAAGAATGTCCAGGTCGGGACAGTGTGTCTGCTGCATAACGTGTCAGGTGCTTGTCAGCTCTTGTAGGCGTGTCTAAAACCAGCTTATCTCACTAATAGGAAGATTATTAAATTTGGTAAGAGATTTCTATGACTTAGGGTAAGAATTGTTAATATTTGGAACATTTTATGAATGCCACATTATTAAATAAAGCTACTTTCTTATAGTCTCACCCAGTCACATAATTTCATATTCCTATTTCTTTTACACGGGGTAAATTTCTTTTTTTTTTTTTAAGCAGAAAGGTCGCTGTTCATTTGCAGGTCATTCGGTGCAGGAGAGTCGCAAAAGCTCACTGTTGGTTGTCCCTGTGTGTAAACATTGGAGGGGAAATGCGCTGTAGGGAAGGTTAATTGTATAGTTGCATTTTGGTTTGTAACTTTGCTTAAAATCACCTTGTCAAAGAAAATTCCCCCCTTTGAATTGTGTAGATTTCTTCGTTGATAGATACTTTACTTTTGAGTATAGTAGCTGATGCTTTTCTCAGTGAGTGAGGGTAAATATGACCTACATATACTTTCAGAGAATTCCAAATCCATTTCTCTGAATGATTGTTAGTACTACAAAAGTATGAGGCAGTTTTTAAAGTAAATTTGTTGCTTTGGGGTTATCTTTTCAGTGTACTAAATTGGTAGGATGTTTACATTTTAAGAAGACAGTATGAAGTGTTACCAGATATAAACTATGGAAAAGCTTGACCTTCTGGAAATTGTTATAAAGCTTAAAGATATGGGAAAAGATGAGCCCAATAGGAAATAGAGAAGAGGGTAAAAATTGTTTAGATTTTTGGTTTAGGTGTTTGTCTTTAGGTATCTCAGTGGTAAATGTGACAAGTGCTCAGTCTTTAGACTGTATCTGTCATCTCAACAGTTTTACTTATTGGAAATGTCTTCATTTCAAAGAGTGTATTCTTCACTTACCACTTTAATTAAATATCTTGTTTGTGAAGAGACAATGTGAACGAGTGTGATCGGTATTGATGTGTGCTGTGTCTGTAAGGCCCTGGACCAGTGGAGACTGTTCACAGTGGTCCGTGTGCCTTCTCCAAGAAGTAGACTACTAGAGAAATTGCTTGGTAGAATATTGAAATCTGAATAGTTTTTCCCCTAAGACATAAATGGCCTTCAGTTCTAGGGAGTCTATTATTTATTTTCAGAACTTTAGTTAATAGTGTAGCTGGACTTAGTGGTACATGACTGCGATGCTATGACAGTTGAGAGCCAGGCTATGTGAGGTCTAAGCTACTCAGGGCTATATTGTAAGACCCTATCTCAAACATAAATAAATAAATGATAATAATAATATAAGTAAACTTTTGATATTTTATTTGCTCATTTTTTATTTTTAAGTGACCCTAGTTATCAAGATGTGGTATCCTCTGTAATTTTGCTAATATAGATTGCATATATAATTACTAAGTAAAAGTTTTCCTGTTCATTTTCAGGTGATGGAGCCTTTCATACTTTCTACCTATAGCTTTCTCAAAGATTTCAAATTGTAGGCTTCTTTTGGCTTAACATACGCAGACAGATATTGCAGAATTTCTGGTGTATATTTTATGCTTGATATAGATGGTTATTTTCATTAATTTTACTGGTACACACCAATGCATGTCTGAATAAACTATATGCATTTCTTCATATATTTCTAGTACCTATCTTTAACATACTTTGTTGCTTTCTAAAAATTGTAGTTAGGAGAAAACTAATATTTTCTGAACTTAGAACAATGGTAGCATTACTTTTGTAAATGCAGAGTTTTGAGTCCAGTGTGTAAAGTCAATTCTACTTAGTAACTTTATGAGAAAGAAAGAAAAAACCCTGTATCTATTTTTCTAATTCATTAATTTTATGTACATTGGTGTTTTGCGTGCGTGTGTGTTTGTGTGAGGGTGTTGGAACAGAGTTACAGGCAGATGTGAGCTACCATGTGGATGCTGAGGATTGAGCCTGAGTCCTCCGGACTCTTAACCACTGAGCCTGATTTTCTTAATAGGAAAACTGAGTCATGAAGACGTTGCTTTCCATGTATCTAGAATTGTTTTTAGTCTTTAAAAAGGATTATCCTGTAACAAAATTTTCCACTAAAAACAAATATGTTCATAGACCCTATAACAATACATAATGTTAAAGTATGCCTTGAAAAATTAAAGTGTTTTGTTTCATACCTCCATAAAGAAAACGTCTTAGTTGCTATGAAGAGGCACCATGCTCATGGTAACTCTTAGAAAAGAAAACATTTCATTGTGGACTGGCTTACTGTCAGTCCCTTAACATGGCAGGAGGCAGGCAGGCAGATAGGTAGAGTGCTGGAGACCGAGCTGAGAGCCCTGTAAGAGTTCCATAAGCAGGCAGCAGGAAGAAGGAAATCTCAAAGCCCACCCACCCCCTGTGATACACTTCCTCCAATAAGGGCACACTCCTCCTCCTTCTAATCCTGTCAGACAGTTCCACTCCCTAGTGACTGAGCATTCAGGTGGGCCTGTGCAGGCCATTCTTACTCAAGCCGCCACAGAGGCCTTGTTTGTATTAACGTAAGCTGGGAAGTATACTTTTGCTAAGGACCACTTATCACATCTAAGCATTAGATGTGATAGACAAAGCAGTTTCTTTCTACATTCTGTCTAAGAGTATGTACATAGTATGTGGGTAATATTGGCATGTAAAAGATAGAGATGCTATGGATAAGTTAGGGAGCAAAGAGGTAACAATGATGCAAGATTAAGAAGAATAAAAATATGTGGAAGACAGAAGACAAAAAATTACCGATATTAGACAAGATTTGATATATATAATTTCTTAGTTTCTCTTGAATATTCTAAATATTAAAGTATTCTCCCTAGATTTCAACTAGTCTTTTTTTTTTTTTAATACTATAAAGGGGAAACATTAACATTGATTTTGTTAGTTTAAGTACTAATAAAACAGTAAGCTTTCCAGTGTGGACAAAATGTGATGTCCAGTTTATCATCCATTAAAATTGCAGATAAGCTTTTTATAGCTTGTATATTATAGAAACCAACTTGCATTTTCATTTCAAAGAATGGTTTAACTGGAGGATTTTTGCCAATCCTGAACGCTGATAATTCAGCTTCAGCCAGGAGTAGGAGGGGCGTGGCCAGCCAAGGACAGCAGCTCTTGTGTTCACTCCTCCTTGTGCCTTTCTCAGTCATATGACACAGGTCTTTTTAAAGAATGATGTCACCACAGAGTATCTTTATAAACCTTTTTGAAGGTATGTAGTGTTTTCAAAGTTAATTTGGAGGGTATAATGAAGTAAATTTGATTTGAGACTTGTACTAAAGGTATTAAGTAAAAACTTATAAAACCATCACATGTTACTAAGACAGACCCTTTGAATTTGGGTCCTCGTCTTCAGTATATATTATAGGGATTTAAATACCTACTTCCCAAGATACATCAAAAGATTAGATAGACTATAGCTTTGTCTTTAGTTTTACTTTATACTAGGCTGACAAGTTATATGTCTAATTGTTATTGTGATGTCTCTAATTTTGAATACTTGATTTGGTATTCAAAAGTTTGGTCACTATGGCCTAAGCTTTCATTTTAACCATGGCAAACCTCCTTTAGTTAATAGTGGGAACATCTATTATAGTCAGTTTGATACCAAGCACAGTATTGTTTACTCTTCAGTAGATAATGTATGCTGAGGGTTAAAAACTTCAGTGAGATTTCAGAATAGCTTGTGAGAGTTTGATTCAGATTACCGAATGAGTAATTTCAGAGCATCTCCTTTTTGTGGTTACAGAGGTGTTCATTTTTGTTTTTAAGTATACAGTTATATTTGCATCTCTAGTGGTGATCGTGTAAACTTATATTCTTAAATTTTTAAACTTGAAGCCGGTGCTGGCACAAACCTGTAACCCAGGTATTCAGGAGTCTGAGGTGGGTGGAATTATGAGTTTGGAGCCAGCTTGGATTATGTAGGGAGTTTCAAAGCTAGGCTAAACTACCCAGTAAGACCTTGTCTTTGAAAGAGTGGGGAGGGGCAGCAAGATGGCTCTGTGGTACAGATGCTTGCCAACAGGTCAAGGGCCTGAGTCAAGCTCTGAGGGGAGTAGAAGACCAGATTCTGTATGCACTGTGCTCTCTGCTTGCCCCACCCACAAATAAGCCTCTACCATACAAACAAAACCAGTTTAAAAAGTTTGATTAAAATCAGTAATCCAGTTAGCTTTCCGATAGTTATATACCAAAACCACTATCTAGTTTTAAGTGATGGTTAAATTATCTGCCATTTATGAAATGTTTGCTCTTGAGATGTGTGTGTTTTCAGCTCTTTGTTTTTCTGAGATTTTTAGTGAAGTTAAGATAAAACTTTGCTTTTAAAAATATTAAGGGATATTGGGAAAAGCCTCATTTTAAACATAATGTCAGGGTGTTTTCTTACTTTGGAATGCTTTATTTAAACATCCTCTAATCTTCAGTCTTTTGCATTGGAGCTATAATAATTTCACTTTTTATTTCTAAGTAAACTTTGCTCAGAATTTTTATGAATACACATTTCTGAGTTACTGACCCTACATTCAGAAGTCTGTCTATACTGTGTACCTACCAGATAGTAGGCAAAGGGCACAGCTGTTGTCTGCACTATTTACTTCAAAGGGGAAAGAGCTTGTGTGTGTGTGTGTGTGTGTGTGTGTGTGTGTGTGTTTTCTCTTAGGTGGACTTGTTTTAATTATTCATATAGAAAATATATTTTGACCAAGGTTGGGGGAGAGACCTTAAAAGAGACATTTAGTGTAGTGAGATGCCACAGAGGGAAAGGCTATTGCCAAGGAGACTAATGAACTACCCAGGTTTGATTCCAGGAACACATGTGGTAGAAGTCCTATACCTTCTGGCCCTCACACATGATGTATGTCCTCTGGCCCTCACACATGATGTGTGTCTGTGTGTATCTGTGTGTCTGTCTACACATACACACAGTAAATGTTTTTAAAAGGAAGACTATGAAATAATTTAAACTCCCCCTTTGATGTTCTTTTGTAGGAGTTCCATCTGGAATATGACAAATTAGAAGAGCGGCCTCACCTGCCATCCACCTTCAACTACAACCCTGCTCAGCAAGCCTTCTAAAAAGACTTCCCTTTTCTTGGGGTATGGCTGTCTCAGCACAATCCTCGACATAACTGCAGAACTGATGTGGCTCAGGCACCCTGGTTTCAATCCCTTGAGGATCTGGCAATTGGCTTACGTAAAGGGTCACCATTTGAGGTCCTGCCTTACCAATTATGTGCTGCCCAACAACTAAATTTGTAATTTGTTTTCTCTAGTTTGAGCAGGGTCTGAATTTTTTCATTTATTTTCTTTTTGCCAGCAGACAGACTTGGGTCTATAAAGACAAGCAAGTACACTGACAGAAGTTACCATTTAGTTTCTTAAATGTAAAAAAAGAAAACCCACAAAAGACTCAACAAAATTAGACCACAAAATTTGCATTGTTCATTGTAGCACTATTGGTAATAAAAGAACAGATGTTTGTGCATTTTTATGTGAAGATCCTTCTCGTATTTCATTTGGAAAGATGAGCAAGGTCTGCTTCTTTCATTTTACTTCCCCTTCTGTTTCTGAAAGGCAGTTTCGCCAGGCTTACTGCAAGCATCTGACTGTATAGAGCGATTGCCACAGTCTCTGGTGGCTCCAGGGCTGTGCTGTTACTGAGCTTCATCTTTCCAGAATGAGCAAAACACTGTCCAGTCTTTGTTACGATTTTGTAATAAATGTGTACATTTTTTTTAAATTTTGGACATCACATGAATAAAGGTATGTATGTACGAATGTGTATATATTATATATATGACATCTATTTTGGAAAATGTTTGCCCTGCTGTACCTCATTTTTAGGAGGTGTGCATGGATGCAATATATGAAAATGGGACATTCTGGAACTGCTGGTCAGGGGACTTTGTCGCCCTGTGCACTAAAGGGCCAGATTTTCAGCAGCCAAGGACATCCATACCCAAGTGAATGTGATGGGGCTCAAGACGTGAACTGAGACAATTCACTCTGGCTGTTTGAACAGCAGCGTTTCATAGGAAGAGAAAAAGATCAATCTTGTATTTTCTGACCACATAAAGGCTTCTTCTCTTTGTAATAAAGTAGAAAAGCTCTCCTCACTGCAGTGTTGACTTTGATTTGAAATTGTGACATTTCTTCTTCAACATGAAAAACAGGAAAAAACTCAGGTTTTCCATATGCACTGAATGGTGTGACTAAGTTTCAATCGACCTTTTTTCCAGCTGTCAGCAAATCTGTTAATGGTTCCACAATGGGCCCTTTGGAAGGTGCCCTCAGCATTAACCTAGGGGAGCATTGGGTAGACTGTAGCTACGTTGCAAGTTAGCACCTGACCAGAGTGGGACCCAACCAGAAAGTTGGTTCTGTGAGAAATTGATGAGGAATTTTGTGATAGAACTTTTGAGATTTAGTCTTCATGAAATTTAACTTCAGCTTCTTGACCTGGATGGTTCATATTTGCAGGTGACTAATTCTTAAACTGTGTGGAGGCTGAACTGTGGCGTAAACTGCCAGGGGAACTCGAGATAGAGAATAGGCTATGTGGGATACAAGGTTTCCTAATTGAGTGAATGAACACTTACTGACCTTGCCTAAGTAACAGTTATGGAATGCTGTGTTTGTGTATCAGGAATGTGCAGGAACTGTGAACTTAAAATTCACCTCTAAGGTATTTAGATATAGCCAAAACTGATTTTTATAAAAATACCGTGATTGTTCAAAATATTGCAGAATTTAGAGTACCACTTTAGTGGTAAAGATGACACTTCAGTAATTACAGTTTTAACTATTGTGACAAAAACCACAGCAGACACTGCACTATTTAAGATAGGCCTCATCCAAATTGTTGATACCAGTTGCCTTCAGACAGTGGTGAGGAATATCTTAAATAGTGCACTGTCGTGTTTTTTGACACTTACTATGAACTTACCTTTTAAAATAAGACTTTCCCCATGTAACCACCAGCAGCTGGTGGGCAGGCGTCAGTGGAATGGGATCGATCCCCTGTGACTGACAAATAAGTCGAGATAGCTCATCATCGTTAATTGTTGTGTTGGGGGGTGGCTATATTAATAGAGTGTTTGGCCTACCATATGTGAGGCTCTAAGTTAAAATCCCTGATACTGCACACATTAAAACTAAGAACTAAGAAGGTAAATATATTGAGTAAGACGAGACAGACAGTGAGATACTTTGAGAAACGTGAATTCTAATGGCATGTCACCATGCTCCCCTTGCCAGTGGCATTTAACAGTGACTTGGATCATACCGTGAACAGATTTGGGAGATGAAACACATTAAATCCCATCGAAAGGAAAAAAAACAAGACAGTAGTTTTAAGTATCAGATTTTGTCAGGTGGTACACATTATCTCAAGATCATTAGTTTTCAGCTTGGATGGTAGAATGAAAAAAACCAAACAAACAAACCATGGCTTAAGAGTGGTTTATACATAGATCAAAATGATGATTCTATTTCTACTGTCGAAGTAAAGCTATGTTGTACTCAGGACGTGGTAAGAACCACTGTTTTGGAGGTTATAGGTCTGAAATGTTATGTCCAGTTTAAATGTTCTTTTGGATGCTTGCAGCTTGTCCCTTCCTGCCTTTTGGCTGCCAGGGACATACATGCATTATTGTTTTTGTATTTAAAGAATAGCATTGTGGGTTGGGTTTTAGTGTCTCATATTTTATAGAAGCCTTCAGACGTCATCACTGCAAAAGGAAATAAGGACGGGTAACGCTGTAGAGAACAGGCTTTGGGGACAGTATTTCCCTTCAAGTATCAGACTCCAAGGCTCTCAGTGTCCGTGTGTGTGGTGAAGAGCTAAGTAGGACCAATAAAGTAAAGGTTACCAGTGTGGTAGGAGCCACAGCGACTGCGCTTTGTTTTGTGGTGGTTGGGCCTAACTATGGTGCCTCAGTGAAGCTAGGTAAGCAAGCACACTACCCGTGAGCTGTGTCCCCAAGCAGTGAATCCAGGGCCTCAGATTACGTGCTTGTAAAAAAAAAGTAACGCATTACTTTTGGCTTCGTCGAACACAGTGGAAGAGGGACTGGTTGGACAGTTGTGTGCATGAGGTAAGGCACTGGACTGAGTGTAACAAGGAATTGGGATAGCTAGTGTGTTTGTCTCAGACGAAGACAGCCAGCCCATCACGAAGTGCATTGAATTTGTAAACAAGTCCAAACACAAATCATGTGTTTTATTAGAGTTGGTAAAACATGGGACCTTGACTAAAAGCCAGAGAACGGGAAATGTCACAGCTATCTTCAAATACAGGAACTCCAAAAGAAGGCTAAGTCTTCTACTCAGAAGTAGAAGGTGAGTGAGATGAGGTATTATCCTGTATCAGTACACTGGCCTGCAATGCAGGCTGTTTGATGAAGCTTTGCCTCAGTGGTCAGACAGAAACCGGAGGATTATCAAAGTCACTATTGAGACGGGACTGACGTTTTTGTAGTAAAAGGATGGCTTTACTACCTTCCAGGCCTAGTCTCAGCAATTTAAGATGTCAAGAACCTTAAAAACTGGGGACTGGTGCTGGGGCTGGAGCTCAGTGGTTAAGAGCACCAACAGCACTTCCAGAGGTCCTGAGTTCAATTCCCAGCACCCACATGGTGGCTCACAACCATCTGTAATGGGATCTGACGCCCTCTTCTGGAGTGTCTGAGGGTTAGACAGTGTACTCACACATTAAATAAATAATAATAAAAGCTGGGGACTGTAGTCAGGTGTTAATTGAAAAGTACTTCCTTAATATGTTCTTCTCTGAGTCGGGACATTTTACTTGAACTACTTCAGGGTAAGTCAGATTACAAATTTAATTTGTTATTTTCCTTTTCCTCCCTCTAGTTGACAGGAGCGACATGTGAAATGATGGGCAACACATATTACACGTATGAAGTTATGTTAGCTTTCTTCAGTTATGTATTTGAAGAAAGGAGGAGCCCATTTATGCTGTTGAAGTAAATATTTAGGCTGAAACATACTATATGACATTCATGTTCAATTTCCCATCTTCTACAACGAGATAACAAATTAGATTGAGCAATATTTCTATTACTTAAAAGGAAAAATGATAGGCTGGAGAGTATAAATACTAACTATATTAAGGTCCTGGCGAACTCTCACCAAGTTAGCACTAGAGTAAAGGTGCATGCCAGAGGTGTTGATGTGTATTTCCTGTATCACCCAGTTTCCTCTCCGCGAGATCGGGTCTTTACAACACTAGCCATCAGCGAGATCGGGTCTTTACAACACTAGCCATCAGCGGGAAGAAAGCCATCAGCTCAGGAAGAAAGTAAACTGGTTTCCAAGCATAAGATGCAACGTTTACCTCTACTGTGTCTGAAGAATATTTTTGCTAGATTTACTTGTATGCATAAAAACTGGTAAAAGTAATTTCATACATTATCAATGTATTCATTAAGTGAAAGATGAAAATCCAGTAACTCAGGTTTGGCATTTTCTTAGTGCTGTGAGCTTGTAAGAATCCAGTATTGGTGGGCCACAAAATGCTAATTTGTGTGTGTGTGTGTGTGTGTGTGATAAAAATTTAACTTACTATGTTGCCAATCCAAGTTCTCACTTAAGAGCACACAAGCACTGGCTGACAGATTGATTCTGCATTCCCTTTTTTCATTTCAGGGTGCTAGGCACCTGCCTTACTCTCTCTTCTGATACCTTGTTAGGTAACAAACAGCATTCACTCCTTTATGCAGCGTTTTGGGTACCAGCTGAGAAAAAGTTGTGTATGAGTGTTTTGTCTATGTGTATGTGTCTACATGTTCAGTGGCCTGAGTCCAGAAGAGTGTTGGATTGTGGGTGAGTGTGAGCCACACTGTGTGCTGAGAATGAAGTCTAGGTCCTCCCCAAGTGCTCTTTACTACTGAGCCAACTCTCCAGCCCCAGGATGTAGCCTGATTGCATAGACATGTCATAAAATGTTTTGGTAGTTTGCATTCATATTTGACCTAAGGGACATCTTGGCCACATAATATTTGTCTTAATGTATAATAAAGGACTTTTTCTAAGAAAAATTTGTTTTTACTGCATACTGGAAATAATTTTGATATTACTCAAGTTCTTCAAATATTTTGGAAGAAATGCCTTTAATTCGAGGGTGATATAATTTCCACAAGTGGCTCAGTTGGTTTAACATTTTAAGTCACTGGCCTCTTGATACGCATAACAGAAAAACTTAGGTAAAACCTTCAAAATTACACACTTCAATAAGACAAGAAATGACATAAATAGTTTCATCTCCTTGTGTATAAAAATAAAGATTTGGGGCAGCCACAGTGTTTCAAAGCTACCTTTAAATCTGTTACATACTGAACATTTATTTTAAGATGTAGTTTTAATTACCATATGTAGCGATGCATTCATTTGGTCTGGTTTCGAGTTGTTAAATATTTCCTCCTCTTAAGAGAAACATCACTGGCATGTCTGAACAATTAATATTCCTCATGTATGCTATTACATAAAACATACCTTTATTTAAATGCCATTTATGTTACTGTGCTTAAGAAATATTTCTACATTTACATTATCTAAAGCTTTGGGTTATTCTTGGTTCATTCTAAATGTAGATCTAAAATTTGAATATTAAATTAGTTGACTTGCAAAATACTGTTCAGAATAGGAACTGTCTACTGAATATGAGCCAATCATTGCCCTGGCTTCTCTACATTTACAGTGACAGCCCTGAACAAGGTCCATTGTCTGAATGTTTGTAAATGACATGGTATGGGGAAGGAAGGTGCAGACTTGTTTCATAGAGCATTGAAGTGGGATTTCCTTTCCATTTTTGTAT